>NC_056745.1:1543034296-1543141796 GCF_019279795.1 Protopterus annectens | reverse complement strand
GGAACATCACACTGGATTTTCAGGGAAACAGGGTACCAAGCTGGTGATATGGGCTATTTATCTGGACATGCTGGACAGATTGGAACAGTTGTGGTGTATGAATATGCATACAACTTACATTTTGAACATTCTAGCAAATTCTGTACTGTTGTTGGGTGTGAGTATGCATACAGCTTTCTATCGAACATTGTATCAAAATTTGTACAGTTGTGGGGTATGATTATGCATACAACTTAGTAGCACTCCCAGGATTCAACCCCCTGCTGTGTGTGACAAAATATTACAGCTAACATCACAGTACACTGTGCTATCAGGGAATTGATGTAAAGCTTTTAACTGTTTTTTGTCTAAGTCTCCTTAACTTGTACAATATAACTGACCTCTTGGCACTTCCAACATTGTTATGCAGGACTTCATGCCCATTTTATCTGCATACCACGGTGTGGGTGACACTGCTTAAGATACAACATTACTATTTATAGTATGGAACAGATTGCTAACATATGAGAGAAGAGTAAATAGAAGCACTGCAGGGGTTATACCTTTATTCACAGACTATTACACATTTATTTCTACTGGTACAACACTTGTTATGACAGTATATGCAGACTGATTACTAACCTGCCTCGCAATGCAGCCTTTGCAGCCTAGCATCATGGGCTTGCTGGTTCGCAGCCCGCTCATCTGCAGCTGTCAGAGAAATGCAGTGATATTTAGCCATACCTATCCATAGTATACACAAGCTAGGCAATTATTTACTACGTAGTAGAATGAGTACTTAGTCCTGGGGCATTGGTCATCTGCCGAGACTCCTGGATCCACTGTTCCAGTACATTCCCCCTCCAAACCAGTCTGGGGGATACCTGTGGCACTGGTGAGGTCATGGGTGAGACTGTCCCAGGCCTCCGTTTTATACTGCGAGCCCTGGTACTGGCCGTGCAGTAGTGTCTGATCATGGTGTTTTACCAGGAGCCATACCATGATTTTTGACTCTTGGATGCCCCAGCGCTGCACTCTAAATCAAGTGCCTTCACCCACACCAGTCATGCTGCCTGCAGTAGGAAGCTGCAACCAGTTATGGGTAGTATTCCCGCCTGTGGGGTTTAAATACGGCCATTTTCCCGCACTTCCCTGTGATTGGCCAGTTTTGAAAAGGCTAAGCTATGGGCAGACCTGCTTACATGAGGTTGGCACTGCTTAAAGAGGTATACCACTAGACAGATTGAATTGGCTCACCTGCACATTGCTTTCACTTACTAACTTGAGCTGTGCTGCGGTTAGCATTGCTTAATAGTTAATTAACACTATTTGCCATTTGGCAATGATTTATTCTTCTTTTCAGGTTATATATGTGTCTGGTATCCGTGATTCATGTATACATACACTGTATGGGGACTTGGGGGCTTCTACACTTTATTACAATAAAACCTCCAATCTATGCTTACTGCAGTACTGCAGTTCACATATTTATGTTCTGTGGCAGGTTATCCAGCATCACACTGTACTTAGATTTAGTTCACATGTTTGTTGATTTTTCTCTGGTAATGATTAGTTTGCTGATACCTCATTCATACCTATTGCTGTGATGGCTTGGTGGTTAACTACTGTGAGTATAGTGAGCAGGATCCTGAGTTTGAGCTTTGCAGAGGCAGTTTATTTTTTTGCTAGGCAGAACAAGAGCCATGGATACAGTTTTTGATTAAGGTACTTTTGAGCAGTTTTAAGCGGGTTTGCATGGGGCTAAGCACTGCCTACACAGGCTAAGCAGTTTAGAGGCTTACTGGGTGTAGGACACTGTAACCGGAAATTAGCGGTACTTACCTTCGTGCAAACCCGTGCACACTGCTTTAAACTTGCTTCCTAGTGCTGACATATGCTTACTACTGCTTCTTGCTGCTTAACCTAACTACTGCTTTATGCATAATGATACTGACACCTCACATGTGAATTTCCTGCAGTAGTCTAGGTCATATATGTATATGTGTGTGTGTATGTATATATATATATATATATATATATATATATATATATATATATATTCTTTCTTGGCAGCTGTACTCCAGTTCATATGTATGTTATTCCATGGATTATGCAACATACATATTACTCATACCATGCTTTGCCATGGGAAATGGTATGTCTCCGTTACCTTCCGGTCCCCCCTCTTTCTTGGTTACATCCATGGGGCCTTCCCATTAGAATGGGTCCGTCCAACCCCGGCACACCTCGGCCCATCATTCCCTCCACCCCCTCCCTCTTCCACATCAATCATCCTTCCTACAGGTTCCATCCGAATCTCACCACACCACTACGCATTGCCCACTCTCCACTTCTCGGGACCCATCATGTAAGTTATCTCACCCCATGGACCCATCATGTAAGTTATCTCATCCCATGGATCTTCAGGGTTCCCACACATTCAGTCTGCGAACATACATATCTTTCTTTGCTTACCTGTAAGGCATGGTATGTTACCCCGAGGACTTTTTTTGGCGTCATCCCGCTAGGGACGAACATGCGTTTGTTTAAGATTAGACTTTGCAGGTTGACACTGTTTCTCCCACTGGTAGTATCCTGCCAGTAGTCTGGGTAGCAGTGCTGTGCAACACTTAACGGTGCTTAATATTTGATTTGCATGGTATTTGCCTTTTGGCATTCATGTCTTCTTCATTACATGTTATATATGTGTCTTGTATCCTTGATTCATGTGTACGTACGCTGTATGGGGTCCTGGGAACTTCAACACTTTATTGCAATAACACCTCACATCTGGCCTTACTGCAGTACTCCACTTCACATATTTATGTTATGTAGCAGGTTATACCACTTCACACTGTACATAGATTCAGTTCACATGTTTGGTTTGATTTTCCTGTGGTGAGAATTAGTTTGCTGATACCTCATGCATATCTATTGCTATGGTGGCTTAGTGGTTAACTACTGTGACTATAGTCAAAGGGTCCTGAGTTTGAGCCTTGCAGAGGCAGTTTATTTTGTTGCTGGGCAGAACATGGGCCGTTGGATCCAGAGTGATTAAGGTACTTTAAAGCAGTTGTAAGTGGGTATGCGTGATGGTAAGCACTGCTAACCTCCGGTTACAGTTTCTTACACTCAATTAGCTTCTATTTTGCTTAATCTGTGTAGGCAATGCTTACCCCCGCGCAAATGCACTTAGACACACTTACTGCTTATTTGTGCTTAAACCTGCTTACTAGTGCCTTATTCATTATGACACTTTCACTTCACATGTGCATTTCATGCAGTACTCCAGTTCACATTCAAATGTTATGTAGGTTATACGGCAAAAAGATGTAAATATATGTTCATATACAGTTTTCACATGGAAAATATGTGCTGCAGTGGGACTCGAACCGGGAATGCCTGTTAGGCGGATGCTCTAACCACTACAGTATTGCTGTGCTGCTTCATTTGCATATATAGTCCTTGTTATCCTCTGCAGCCTTTTCAGCTGCTTTAACCGTAGCTAAGCAATGGGCAAACCCACGCACCTACGGTTAGCTGTACTCAGGGTTTTAAAAAAATAAATACAAGGGTTTCTTTGTTTTCTTTCACTGTAATGTTGCTGTTGAACACATGGGGACTATTGGTGGAGATATTCGGTCACCTATGAGCGGTTTTGCTCATTTATTTACATTTTCTTCTGTTCTTTGCAGGAGCATATTTATTCTTAGAGCTCTGCTCTCAGACACGCCCTCTGCACTTGTCCATGCTCAGTGTAGGATTTGGAGCTCAGGCAGCGCATCTTCATTAATATGCATGGCGGGCTGCTGTCCTCTTAAACTGCCACTTACGTGCAGGACTAGTTTAGTGCTGCACGGCAGATTAGTAAATCCGGGGGACGGTTTTCGCTCTTTTTTTTTTTATCTGTAACATGCATGCATACAGAATTCTGACGTTTCATATTAGTTAACAAAAAGGGTCTCTGCAGACATTCGTGCTTCTCGCTTAGTGGTGCATGTTAACACTTAACAACCATGTTTTAGTAACATTAACATTTAAAAAAAAAAAAGCCACCTGGCCTAGCAACCTGTCTTGATCTGATGTTACCTTAGTCACCATCCCTCATGTTAGCGTCTTGGATCCGATATCAGATCCGAGCCGGCATACTCAGACAAACAGCTTAGCTCAAACCCCTCCCCTACCGTGATGCTCTGCTGCCCTCTAACCCCTCAGATCTCATTTGCTGCTTGATCTAGACAGACTCAGATTGCTCAGCTCCTCGTGGGTAGCAAGTAGATGTTCCGTTTTTTTTTTTTTTTTTTGGTTTTGTGGGGGTTTCCCTCTTGTTTAGTTTTCCCTTTGGGTAGTAGTGCTTTGGTTGTTGTTTGTAGTTGTCCCACCCCTTCCCGTTTTTGATGTTTAGTCATTTGGCACCCTTTTTTCCCCTTGGGTGTTATAGCCATGGTGATAACTTTATTAAGGTAGTTTTATGGTGTGATTCTTGTTTTGTGTGGATTGTTAGTGCCTTTTTGTGTTACAGTAGTACCGGACAGATTATTTGGTTTTGATCTCTGCTCATGTTTGGTCCTTGTGTTTGGATTCTCCTTCGGCACATTGTTAGGGTTTGAACCATGATGAACAAACCCTTGTGTTTAAAAGATGCTCCTTGTGTGGTCGGAAAATGCTCATTTCCGACTTGCACGAGGAGTGTCTCTCTTGTCTAGAGGTTGAGTGCGGTATTTGCACTGCCTTCAACCCCAGAGCCCTGGTTGACCACTGAAACAAATTGCTGATTAAAGGCCTGGTTAAGGGGGGTGGTCCCTTGGTCACTGCTACTCTGACCAAAGTGGGACCTTCATGGGCAAAGAAGGTTCCTCCAGGTGAGGAGGTCCCTTACAAGCTACCCCGGCTGTCTGATCAGACTCCAGCTGGGGCAGTGTTGGATCCGAGAGCTTTGGGTCCCAGAGTCTGTAGGGAGTTCACCCCCAGATTGGACTCCAGGTCTTCAGATCTGATACTGTCTGTTCCCACCCCCAGATTCAAGGATGCAGAGTCGAGACCCAGGGATCCGAGGATGGGTCCGTTGACTACAGATCCGACAGTCTCTGATCTGAGAGATTCCAGACCAGTTGCCTTGGATCTACTGGTTCTCTTGGCTCCGAGCTGGTCTGATCCGAGGCCCGTGCCTGAGCCTATTGCAATGGAGGAGTTTCCCTCGGTTCCATAGAGAGTACAGCAGATGTTTTCGCCCCCTCACAGGTCTCATTTGAGGGAGCGCAAGAGGAAAGCCTCTAAATCGAGACATGGCTCCCCAGCCAGGTCCTCCAGATCATCCAGGAGTGTTTTTCCCATGGATATGGACAGGATGATGTGGTCCTTTCTGAAAACTCAGATGGAGTTGGGGCTTCTGGCTTCCCCAGCCCACAAGTCAGGGATCCAGTCTCCCACTCCCACCTTAACTGCTCCTCATCCGACCTTTGGTTTGGATTCCCAGGAACTGGTAAGTGGCATGGAGGCAGTGGGAGTTTCAGGCCCCACTTTGGTCCCTACCCCATCTGGATCGGCAGTTCGTTCTGTTCCTACACTCCCAGGACAAACCATCTTGCCGGACCATGATGCGGATCACTGGGGTCCATGGGGTTGGATTTGGGTCCAGGTTTTTTGGACTAGTCTCTGCCCCTAGGCACTTCGCCTTTCAACATTTTTGGTCCGGTGCTGTCTGGGGGAGCAGGGTGTCTGGGGGGGATCTGGCCTCTCTCTTCAGATGTGGTATTATCGGCAGGCGAGGGGGACGGGGCCTTCTCCAGTCCTTCCACTTTCCGGGCAGCAAATAGGTCCTTCTCTGCTATGAGAGCTGCCTCCCCTCCCCACGGTCATCATACCCAGCCCCAGTATCTGAAAGGACCTCCTCATCCTGCTTCCGGTCAGCCCGCCCGGTCTAGCCTCCAGGGGGGTGCCTCCCCCATAGGGGTCCCCTCCTCTTCCAAGTCATCCCCGCAGCCTCCTTCAGAGGAAGTTCCTAGGAAGAGGACATGTAAGAGGAGATACTTCACCCCCCCATGGAGTCTTTAACTGAAGATACGGATGCCGATAAAGGGGATGGGTCCCCGAGATCTCCGCGCGAGGACATTTCCTTTGGAGATGTACTCGAGATCCTCAAAGCCAAAGGCAGTTGGTCTGCCCAATCCGCATCCCCTGAGGAAACTGTATTTCTTGAGGCTTTCCGAACGGGCTCATCTAACTTTTGGTTGTCGTCCCCCCCCTTGCTTGACCCCCTTATCAATCTCGTGGCCAGCAGGGCTTGGAAGGAGCCAGATACCATGGAGCCAGTGCCCAAGAAAGCAGACAAATTTCTCAGCCCCCCCAGCGGATAAGCCCTTCTGGTCCAAGGTGTTCCCAGTTTATGCTATTGTAGTGGCCACTGCCACCAAAAAGGAGTTGGAGGAGCAGAGTTCTTCTGTCCACCCTCCCAATCGAGAGCTCTGGACAGATTCGGAAAGTGGTTGTTTGCTTCGGCTTCCTTTAGCCTGCGAGCATTAAATTATCTTGCTCATTTCACCCATCACCAGAGGGATTTGATTAAGGAACTGTCAGCTTCCCTCACAGGGTCCATGTCTGAGAAGGAATTTAAGGTGGTTTCTCCCAAGCTGGCCACCCTTCATTCGGTTGCTAATTCGTCTATGAGGCTGATTTCCAACACACTGGAAGGGTGGCGGGTTCAGGAATCTCCATCAGGCGTCATGCCTGGCTGTGCCTAGGCGGGTTTGCAGAGTCCTTCAAGACGTCATCTTTCAATGCCCCCTTTGATGGTTCCACTCTCTTTGGTCCCAGCATTAAAGAGACGACCCTCAGTGAACAGGAAGGGAAGACGTTGTCGGCCATCAGGATCAGATTTTCTAGCCCTCAAAGGTCCTTTCCTAAGACCCAGAAAGGGAATAGGAAAGTGTGGTTTTGGAAGGTGCAGTCTTCCTTCCAGGATGTTCAGGATGATTTCTCTTCCAGAGGATGGGGAAGAGGTTTCAATGGCAGATGTCACCCCAGGGATAGAGGACGCCTGCAGAGTCAAGGTTCCAGGGATCCCTTTTATGAGAACCTTTTCATCATCCCTGAGACATCGCCCAACTGTCCTTCCCTGGAGACGGTCAGGGGTCGGTTATCTATGCATCCTCTAGCCTGGGCAAATATTACAAGTAATCAATGGATGTTGACCATTATATCCAGGGGCTATTACATTCCCTTTTTGGAAGTTCCCCCTGAAAACCATAACTCTTTCAGATATGCCACACAGTCAGACAGAGTTGACCTGACAGTAGGTTGCGAACCTTCTTCGAAAAAGAGCCATCCAAGAAATCCCCGCAGGGCAGAGAGGATCTGGAACTTATTCCCGCTGTTTTTTTAGTTCCAGAGAGAACAGGAGACCTACATCCTCTTCTGGATCTCTGTCACCTGCACCTGTTCGTACAGAAGTCAAAGTTTCAGATGGGTCACTGTGCAGTCGATTGTGCTCCTCTTGCACAGCAACAACTGGATTGTGCTTAGTGGATCTCCACAACATGTACTACCATGTAAAGATTGATCAGTCCGGGAGCCGATCACTTTCAGTTCAGGGCCCTGCCCTTTGGTCTCACCTCAGCCCCCTGGGTGTTCACTAAATGCATGGCAGTGGTGGCAGCTCATCTCCGGCTGCAGAGACTCCAGGTGTTTCCTTATTTGGACGATTGGCTCCTACAAAGCATCAACTATTGGGCAAAATACGTACCTTACTCTCCCTGTTCCATCAGTTGGGAATTACGGTAAATATGACCAAGTCCTCCTTGATTCCTACTCAACGTTTGCAGTTTATAGGCACTCTGTTGGATACCACCACGCAGATTGCAGCCCTTCCTCTTCACCAGGTGTTTAATTCGCGCCCATGTTCAAGTTCTGTTGGAGCAAACATGTCCTCCGGCTCCTCACATTCTCAGGGCTCTAGAGTCCATGGCGGCGGCCATTTACTTGGTACTACATAAGAGTTCTACAGTGGATATTTGCAGTTCAATGGTCAGTGTTTCTGCATCCCCTGTCATTCACCATTCGTCTTACCTCAGTGTGTTGAAAGCATGTTTTGTGGTGGATTCGTTCACCGGACCTCTTGGCAGGCAGGTCTTTCTCTCCGCTGATTCCCACGGACGCTTCCCTCCTAGGGTGGGGAGGACATTTCCGGGGAAAGATGGTCCAAGGGACATGGTCCCTCTCAGAGACCAAGCTGCACATCAACGTTCTGGAGATGAGCAGTCCTTCTATCAGTGCAAACTTTTCAAGATTGCCTCCCTCCGGAAACGATTGCGGTTCTATCGGACAAAATGCGGTTGTCTGGTATATAAACAAGCAAGGGGGCGTATGTTCTTATCTGCTTTGTCGCGAGGCCATGAGGGTTTGGGAATGGGCAATCTCCACAGGGTGCCTTCTCACTGCAACACACATTCCCGGAGCATCCAATGTGTTGGTGGACAAAATGAGCAGGGCTGTTCTGATCCCTCACGAGTGGTCCCTGAATCCAGTGGTGGCTCAACAGATTTTCTGTTGGTGGGGTTATCCGAGCTGCGATCTGTGTGCATCTCCTCTCAACCACAGATGCAGCAAATTCTTTGCATTTATCCCCCCCAGAGGGGAATTCCCCCAGGGATGCGCTCGCTTACGATTGGCCTCCGTGTCTCCTGTATGCGTTTCCCCCTTTGCTGTTAATTCCCAGAGTACTTCAGAAAGCCAGATGCCTCAAGACACAATAATCCTCATTGTCCCCTTCTGGCCTCAGCAGGTGTGATTTCCCCCTTCTACGGTCTCACTTGAGGCATTCACCCTGGATGCTCGATCCAGCTCCGGATCTTATAGCTCATCTGTCTCTGCTTCCACTCCCGAATCTTCAGACCCTGTGTCTGACAGTGTGGTATGTCCAGTTCCAGTGATTTTGTCTCAAGTCCAGGCTAGCCTCGCCCGTGAAGGATATTATCCTTGCTTCCCAGAGGTCTTCCACTAGGAATGTATATATTAGTAAAGGGAAGAGATTTTCTATATGGGCAAAGAACAAAAATCTGGACCCCTTTTCAGCTTCCATCCCTGAAATCCTTCTCTTTCTGACTTCTCTATTTAAGGAAGGGGCCAGTTTCTCCACGATCAAGGTTCAGTTGGCAGCCATTTCAAATTTTCATCTTGGTGATGATTCTACCTTTTCTTCTTGACTCTGCATAGATTTTTTGAAAGGTATTTTTCTGTTGTGACCCCCTGTTAAGCATCTATCTCCTCTGTGGGATCTGGCTTTGGTGCTGCAGGCATTAACAAAACCACCCTTTGAGTCGGCTGCATCTTGTAATCTCAGATTTCTCATGGAAGACTGCCCTTTTGGTGGCAGTAACTTCAGAGAAGAGAGTCTGAGCTGCAAGCTCTTAGAATTAAGCCGCCCTACTTAATTTTCAATAAGGACAGAGTATCACGGAAACCAGATCCATCTTTTATGCCCAAGGTAGCTTCAGCAGCTAATCTTAATCAGTGTATTCATCTTCCAGTACTTTTCCCTAACTATGCCAATAAAGGGGAATACATTCGGCACACCTTGGATGTTCATAGTCAACTTCGTTTCTATCTTCATAGGACTAAGGAATTTAGACATTCAGACCAGTTGTTTGTAGCCTTTTCTATGAATAGAAAGGGCAGAGGAATTCAAAAGTTAGTCTCCTGGTGGATTTTGCAATGTATTTCTTTCATTTACTCCTCAGAAGGTGTTCCTTTACTTTATCTGCAGCAGTAAAGGCTCATTCTACAAGGACGGTGTCTACCTCAACTGTGTTTGAGGACCGTCAATCCTTAGATAACATTTGTGCAGCAGCAACATGGTGTCCTCACATGTTCATCTCCCACTGTAAGTTGGATTTGGTTTCCAGAGGAAGGGCTTCCTTTGGCTCTACGGTTCTTCGGCATGTCCTTCCTTGAGGCCTCCCAGGATTTAGGTAGCTGGGGACTCTGACCCTAACTTGAGGAATGGTGACTAAGATAACATCAGATTTATAGTTATGTACTTGCCATAACTACTTGGTATCTGTGTTATCTGTAGTCGCCATTCATCACGGTCCCACCCTCCAGCCCCCTTCCTGAGAGATTAGCTGGATATTGGTGGTCCTGTGTTGGTGGTAGTTGTTTTGGTTTGTCTTTCCTTATGCAAACTCGATCTGAGGGGTTAGAGAGCAGCAGAGCATCATGGAAGGGGAGGCGCTTGAGCTAAGCTGTTTGTCTGAGTATGCCGGCTTGGATCTGATATCTGATCCAAGACCCTCACGTGATGAATGACTACAGATAACACAGATGCCAAGTTATGGTAAGTACACAACTATAATTTTTCAACCTTGTATCTTTCAGTACTAGAACATGCCATCCCCCAGCATTCCTTTTAACTACTCATCCCCGGACCGGGGAGGTCAGAGCTCACATAAAACAAAATCTCTTTCACATTGTGTTCTTTCCTCCCTTCAGCACTTCTTTACCTTCAGTCATCTGTTTGTACACTTTTAGCTTGATATTAGGATGCAGTTGGGAAACACTGTGTATCTGTACTACATATTATTTTTAACATAAACCAAAAATAAACATTGTTTAACTGATTTGTGAAGAAACTGTAAGTTAATATGCATTTTGTGAAGAATATTCATGTGCAATGCATTTTTTCCTAACAAATCCCACCTTTGACATTATCAGAGTCATACAGTACACAATTAATTATATTTTGATTTTTCTTAATTTGATAAAATACGCTTCAGCATTATCATAATCATCTGCAGTGATTGAATTTTCATTCACCTTAAGTTCATTATCAGGAGCAAGTGGCATATCACATATAGGTGAGATTAAACATTTTGTGATTACAGCTTTAACAGAAAATATTAAAACAACCAAAAGAATAATACCACTTACTGTAGTGATACCTTGTAATATACTAGTTCCCAGGTTACGAAATGCACTGTCCAACCATCCAAAAAGTGTCCCTTGTTTAGAAGTGCTGTCCATATCGTTGGCCCTCTGATCCATGAAATTGGCCAGCTTTTCTTGTTCATCATGATAATCACTAATATAAGAACGACGACAACTTCCTATGAGGGAACATGACCCCCCCCCCCTTTTTGCAGCAAGCATTATATCAAGTGCCAATCAATTTTTTGTAACACCACAGTTCGCATTTCAGTCATTTCTTGATTTGCCATTTTGATGTGATGTGAAGTAAGGTTAGCTACCTCCTGAAGAATTTGAGCAAGCATGCTGATTTTAAGCATTGTCCTTTGCACTCTTTTATACCCAGGAGTAAAAACTGAAAATACTTGCTCCGCCCAGTGGATTGACTGCTTATTTCTCAGTCTAGCTGCTGGAGGGTTCTCAAAATGTTGAATAGCGGGAGTAATATAGCCCACAAAACACCCTGACCAGTTTATGGGTAACCAGGGATAGGCACAATCACCACAAATGTAGTAACGATCCTCCATCATGCCCATGCCACCCCCTAGTTATAGCTTTTTAACTGTAAAGAGTTCAAATTACTTTTATGTCTAGTGCCATTACATTTGCTGATTCCCACTGGCACAGTCCCATTTCTGGAATAATGTGTCTCCACAATTTGTGGTGGCAAGCTGAAGAGACACAACCTTTGAAAAATTAGTCACATTATGCCAGGTTAGATTAGTATCACTATGATCTTTTTCAAATGTTGCCTGTGATGCAGGAATTGGAATCATGGGAATCTCTGCTCTGGAATGATGAGGTATATGCAAACACACCCAACAGTTTGTCACATTTAAGTCTACAGTATATTGTCTATTTTCTCTTTATAAGGTTATAAAAGGAGATCGCAATAAAAACAAAGCAAAAGTACCTGTTGTCACAGGATTCATCATGAAGTCCTGCTTTGAGTTTATTTTTCTCCTTAACTCTTTACTAGGGCAGAGAATTTCTCCTTTACACTTCAGTTTTCTTTTCCCGGCAATGATGATTCATCTGGGGCCCTTATATGACAGGTCTTTTTACAGTGGGATGAGTGAATCCAGGTGGGTAGTCCTGCACAGTGGACCACAGTCAAGGTGGTGAGGATTACCTGGAAAGGGCCTTTTCACCTCTGGCTCAGAGTTCTTTCTCTGAAACGTTTTCACATAAACCCAGTCATCCGGCTGCAGTTTGAAACAGGGCTGTTCAGGAGGTCAAGGAAGAGCTACTCGTACAGTTCTATAATACTGCTGTAAGAGATGGACAAATTGTTTACAGTATGTTAACATTACATCACCCGTTAGTTAGTTTTTCATTTGACACGGGGAGCAGTTGGAAGGACCATCCATTAATATTGATTTAATTTCCATGTAGAATTCAAAGTGTCTCTGACCATTTAAGGTTTGTTCCAGTACAAATCTTTTAAATTTTTCTTTTTTCTTTCTTGTTAAAAGGGTCTTATTAACCCTCTCTTCTAATCTGGATAATTGTGGATGGTTGGGACAATGGAGATTTAACATAGAAAAAAAATTTCGAATAGCTGCCTGGTCAGGAAATTAAAATGAGTTTTCCAGTCGCTATTGATTAGTACAAGGTACATCAAATTTACATAATCTTATTTGTGACATGGGTAAGTTTTCACCCATTCAGAAAAAGAAAACATACAAATCACTACTAATACATATTGTAAATTACTGTACATTAACAAAAGGTCCCCAAGGTGGTGTTAAGCATGCAGCCCTAATGTTTTAGTTTTTGCTAATATTATGTCCGAAGTGTATTACATAATGATTAACATACTGAAGTATCAAGGAGGAGACATGGGTGGCATACCAACTTTGGATAATTTGATTAAAGGACAACAACGGGATTCTGTTTTTAAATGCCTCAACTTCTCTGTCCTTTTTCTCCCTATTTACTGTCCCTGCTATGAATAAACAACACAGCATGTAAAATATTTTAAATCTACTGGTTCTGTCCACTAGAACAGTACCTTACTGAACTGTGCTGGTTTCACTTTCAAAAAACTTTTATCCCACCCTGGAAAAGCTTGCTGCAGCCTCTGATTCTTTGATGTCATCAAGGCCATTGAATACAGGTAGTTTTTTGGCCATTTCCCTCCCCAAACTGACATCACCATGACCATCCTAAAAAACCCACGCATGCTGTGATGTTACAGCTCCCTGGTCCATACCTCTCTAACCTCCAGGTTAGAGAATTAGGACAAAGGATCTTAAAATCAGGGACACCTAATCCACATAATATATGCGTATGTAAATTATCACATTCATGGGCATGCCCACATGTTCAGCTACATAAAGACAGGAGATTGTTTTTGATAAGTTATAAAGTAGTCTATACATACACAGACTTGGTATGGGAGTATTCATATTTTCAGACAGCCGTATAAAATTCAAATTGAAAACCAATGCAAATAAATAAAAATAATAAGTGCTAAAACATTTTTCAAAACATAAATAATATGGAAGCAGTACACACCATAAGACAAATCTCTGAACATGTTAGCACAAGATCTTTGTACAAAGCATAAAATAAGGTGGACAGAGGCACAAACATTAAAGAGAGAATTTCAGTATTGCTCCTGTAAACTTGCATACAGGATATGTGTAAGAATATATATTTTTAAAGATTCCACAGTCTGAAACTGAAATGTCTGTCATGATGCAAAAGTCATGGAGTATACCTCTCAACCTGTTAGCACAAGAACTCTGCACAAACATAAAACAATGAAGAGGGATAAAAGCCCAGCCATCAAGGGCAAATTTTAAATATTGCTCCTATAAACTTAGAAAAATACTAGAATAAGAGTATACATGTTAGAATACATTTTCTGAAAAATACCAAAGCCTGAAACTCAAATGTCTTGCCATTATTTAGTAATGTCAGTCAATGATTTGCCAGAAAATAGCACATTTTATGAGGAACAACCCAAAAATTTGAGGCAAATACCTGTCAACCTGTTAGCATAAGAAATCTGGATAAAGCATTAAGTAAAAGGTTCAAACATTTGGGACAGATTTTAAATATTTCCCCCTATAAACTTAAAATAATGTTATAATAACATGAGATGTATTAACATGCATTTCACGAAGAAAATCAAGGTCTAAAACTCAAATGTCTGTCATTATTGGTTAACTTCAGTCAGTGGTTTGCCAGGGACAGATTTTAAATATTTCCTAGAAACGTAGAAAAAAACGCTATAATGGCAGTATATGTGTTAAAGACCTGCATATCTTACAGAAAATGCATTTAACTCAAGGGTTAAAGACTTCGGTCCTTGGCCATTTGTCAGAAAACATTAACTTACCAGTCACCAGAAGGTTAGCACAGAAGAAAGAATTAAAATAAAAATCCAAAACTCTAGTCCAGAAGAATGGCGGCAAAACTCGGACCTAATGTGCACAAATACTCCAGCAACTCAGTGTGATACAGATCACTTCCAAAAGCAGAAAAATGGTCCACATTCTCTTGAGTTTCAGCTAATAGGTGATTCAGCAATAATGAAAAATGCATCCCGAGTTCTTCATTCTTCTTTTTCTTTTATACCTGGTGGCTTCAAGCTTTGCAAAGTCCTCACTGCGACGGCGAGACAATAAGTTCATTCACCGAATAACCGTTCTTCAAAACTAAGGCTCCTCTATTCATAACGATTATATGTGGACTAGCAGACCTAATTGAAGACCAAAACACATCAGGTCCATGTTTCCGCATGTAAGCAACAGGAAGTTATGAAAGAAACGGCAAAACTGGCCAGCAGCATGCAAATGAGGTGCAGTAAAGTGATGCTGTGATTGGCTAAGACACCTACAGCCAGAGCAGAGGGTGCTTTACTGCAAATCTCGGGGGGAACAGGCACCCAAATTGGGCAATTGGGGTATTAAGCTTAAAAACATGAGGTACCGTGGAGTTAGGGACGATTGAGAGCTGTGGCTTGGTCCTTCACCTACTCATACAGAAAGTAAAGGCTAGAACAAGGAAACCCATGAGTCAAGTCTGCTGCTGTGAGCTGTCAATCACAGCAGGTAACAGCTTAAATTACCCTTAGCAGTTTGACAGCTAGGGAATTTAGGTGTGAAGGGTGATGGGAGTCAAGTACTACAATTCAGGTTTCACAAAAGATTGCAGTTTAGCCATTCTGAAAAGCAACAACGGTAAAAAGCACTTTGAAAGTCTGTTCAGTAGCATTTGCACCGTTAGTGTTTTAAATAGTCATTGAACAGCATGAAATGTTACTTAAAGCTAACTGACTGAAAGACGGCAGTGTATGCATGTAAAATCAATGCAGTGACAGGAGCTTTAGGAAGGAGGAGGCCTGCATGATGTAATTTTTTTTTACAGACAAGCACTGCATTGTGGGATACCTAGAGGCAGCCTAAACAATCAGGATCACTTCAAGATGCTATAGCCCATGTGGTCAGATTCAGAAATTCTTCTTCTCTTTTGGCTGTTCCCATTGGGGGTTGCCACAGCAGATCATCTGTTTCCATTTCTTTCTGCCCTCTGCATCTTGCTCTGTCACATCAACCACCTGCATGTCCTGTCTCACCACATCCATAAATCTAATTAGGCCTTCCTCTTTTCCTCATATCTGGCAGCTCCATCCTTAGCATCCTTTTCCCAGTATACCCAGCATCTTTCCTCAGCACATATCCAAACCAACGCAGTCTCGCCTCTCTCTGGCTTTGTCTCCAAACCGTCCAGCCTGAGCTGACCCTCTAATATACTGATTCCTAATGCTGTCCATCCGCGTCACATCCAGTGCAAAACTTAACATCTTTAACTCTGCCACGGCCAGCTCTGAATCTTACCTTTTTGTCAATGCCACCATCTCCAACCTTTTTGTCAATGCCACCATCTCCAACCCATATAACATAGCTGGTCTCACTACCCTCTTATAGACCTTCCTTTCACTCTTACTGGTACCAGTCTCTCACAAATCACTCATGACACACACTTCTCCACCCATTCCACCCTGCCTGTGCTCTCTTCTTCACCTCTCTTCCATACTCACCATTACTCTGAACTGTTGATCCCAAGTACTTAAACTCATCCACCTTCGCCAACTCTACTCCCTGCATCCTCACCATTCTTCTATCCTCCCTCTCATTCACACACATATATTCTTAGTCCTGCTGACCTTCATTTCTCTCCTCTCTAGAGCATATATCCTCCTCTCCAGGATCTCCTCAACCTGGTCCCTACTCTCACTACAGATCACAATGTCATCTGCAAACATCATAGTCCACGGGGCCTCCTGTCTGATCTCGTCTGCCATCCTGTCCATCACCACTGCAAATAAGAAAGGGCTCAGAGTTGATCCTTGATGTAATCCCACCTCCACCTTAAACGTATCCGTCACTCCCACTGTAGACCTCACCACTGTCACACTACCCTCGTACATATCCTATACCACTTTTATATGCTTCTCTGCCACTCCTGACTTCCTCATACAATACTACAACTCCTCTCTAGGCACCCTGTAATATGCTTTCTCTAAGTCCACAAAGACGCAATGCAAGTCCTTCTGACCTTCTCTATATTTCTCTATCAACACTCTCAGAGGAAACTTCACATCTGTAGTGCTCTTTCCTGGCATGAAACCATACTACTGAGCACTAATCATCACTTCCCTTCTTAACCTAACTTCCACTACTCTTTCCCATAACTTCATGCTGTGACTGATCAATTTTATACTAGGCATCCTCTGACTTTCCAAGATTTTATTAAACAATCTGGTTAAAAACTCCACTGCCATTTCTCCTAAGCACCTCCATGCTTCCTCTGGTATATCATCTGGGCCAACAGCCTTTCCATTTTTCATTCTCTTCATAGCTGTCCTTAGTTCCTTCTTGCTAATCTGTTTCACTTCCTGATGCACTATCCCCACATCATCCAACCTTCTCTCTCTCATTCTCTTCATTTATCAGCCCCTCAAAGTACTATTTCCGTCTGCTTAACACACTTTCCTCACTTGTGAGTATGTTTCCCTCACGATCCTTTATCACTCTTACCTGCTGCACATCTTTCCCAGCTGGGTCCCCTCTGTCTAGCCAGTCGGTGCAGGTCCTTTTCTCCCTCTTTAGTGTTCAACCTTTCATACAACTCTCCATATGCCTTATCCTTATTCTTCGCCACATCTCTCTTTGCCATGCTCCTCATCTCCTTATACTCCTGACTACTTCATCTCTTTGACAGTCCCACTTTATTCGCCAGCTTTTTCCTCTGTATACTCTCCTGTACTTCCTCATTCCACCACCAGGTCTCCTTGACCTCCTTTCTCTGTCCAGATGTCACACCATGCACCTTTCTAGCTGTCTCCCTTACTAGCTGTGCTGTAGTTACCCAGCTATTCGGTAAGTCTTCACTACCCCTCAGTGCCTGTTTTAACTCTTCCCTGAACTCCACCTCACAATCACCCTTTTTTAACTTCCACCATTTAATCCTTGGCACTGCTGTCAACACTCCTCCTCTTCTTGGTCAACAACGTCCTCCTACAGACCACCATTCTGTACTTCCTAACTACACTTTCCCCTGTCACCACTTTACAGTCTCCAATCTCCTTCAGACTGACCCTCCTGCATAGGATATAATCCACCTGTGTGCATCTTCCTCCACTCTTGTACGTCCCCATTTGCTCCTCTCTCTTCTTAAAATACGTATGCACCACAGTGGTCAGATTCAGAAACTATGTATAAAAATGTTTTAAAAACTTGTAAATAGTCCCAGAATGATGTTAAAATGTAGGAAGCACCAAACCAAGATGAAATGAACATATTTTTTGAGTCTGTGGGAGCGGTTCTCCTTTAAACAAAGCTGTCGTATCTGCATGGGCCAGTAAATGATGTGTCCTTACCAAGTAAGTTAGCAAGGAGGCAGGCGTCTGGATGTCGCCATATTCCATCAGAGCATTTAATACATTCATCCTTGAGCCACCTCTGATCTTCTTCCTGTGATGCTTCATCTTGGAAAACTGACACTTTTTAAAAGTCAAATATATCATCACTGTAACATTTTTACAATAACGTCACATGTAGTTTACACAAACTCCTTTTTGGACATATCTATACCCTTTTGGTAGGCACTCCATTTAACTATTGATAATCAATATGTTTTTAACAACAAAAGAAAATCTTTTTTTTTGTTAAAGCAAAGTATTCTTGCGAATAAATTTTTGTTTTGATCTCTTTCACAGACACCATCCACAAACAGATTTAATTCAGTGTTGTGCACAGGAGTGTCCTTAAGTCCTTTTTAGAAGAAAGCAGTCACACATACAAAATCATTGTCTTTACCATTCTCAGCAGTAGGCAACAAAGATGCAGGATTTAGAACGGAACAGCATATTAGAGAAACAGATTGATCAGAAAGAAGTGCACATTTGTATTTAGACGTGCAGACCAAAAGGGCTGAGTTTCATCTTAAGTAAGAAAGATGACTTAGAATGAGGGACAGCTGCTGTAAGATCCCACCGTGAGATATTAAATAACCAAGTTAACATACCTGAGATAACCATAGCTGTAAGTTTTCTTTTGACACTTTGTGTCCTTTTTCTGCAAGGATAGTTAAAAGCTTTAGGGTATCCTGCTAACACTGCTGAAAAGAATCAGATGCTATTATCTACATAATTCACTAACACAGAGAGCCACCTGAAAATGTGAATTCCTTTTAGAATTTGAGAAAATAATGAATGAGGTAGCGTTGTCGCCTCAGTCAGACGTTGCCCATTCGATTCTCAGTCTTCTGTGTGGCGACATGCGTGAATGGGCATTCCTTCGTTGAAGGCTGTGCGTTAGGCCCGGCAAGCCAGCACGTAAAAATCTAGTGCCAATCATTAGCGGACTGGAGTTCCGCTGTGGCGACCCCTAACTGGGAAAAGCCGAAAGCCACAAACAAACAATGAAGGAGATTGTGTATTCTTGTGGCAACCGTGTCCAGGTATACTGCTGTCCCTTATAAGTAAAAATAAACAGAAACTGGCTTTTAGGATGGCTAGGTATAGAAAAGAATGCTGAACATAGATCTGTTGCAGAAAAATATTTGCTGTGTGTGATATGCAACTAAGTATCGTTGCTGGATTTGGAACCACAGGAAAAGTTGGTAATATTGCATTGTTTACAGTCCTCAATCTTGCACAAGCCTTTATTTTTTTTTGTCTTTTTCACGGGGAGAATAAAAAAATTACAAAGTTTATTACAAAGGCTTTTAGCTGGCGCTATTATTTCTTGTTGTATCAAGGACTGAATTACAAGTTTGATATATTTTTTTTTTGCTCTGCTTCTGATTTCAGTGAATACTGTGTAGGAGAGGGTTTAATGGATTCAATTTTATTTTTACTGGTTTTGCAGATTTTAATATACCTACTTCATTGCCATGTTTAACCCATATATTGGCATGTACCTACTGCAGCAGTTTTTTTTGTCTGTATGCCTTTAAAAGGCTGTTTCTTAGCTTCTGCTAAGACTGCTAAGCTAATACTTTCCCCTCTGATTCTGTTGGAACATCCAAATACACTCCTTCTGGTGTGCAGTAAATAGTAGAATCCAGTTAGCCTAACGGGTCTCTCTCTCTGTCTGGAAAATTTACTGGTGCAGTAGTACTTAAGAAAATAATGCCTTTCTTCAGTTGGTCCTAAAGAAATTGCTATAGGTTCTGAAACCGGATATGTAACAGTAGCAATTGTTACTCCAGCTACCTTTACTTTATTTTTATACTGGTATTTGACTATGTGAAGTAACTTTTAATACAGACGTAGTAGCTTCAGTGTCTACCAGGAAAGGAATTTTTTTTTACAGTAGAGTTGATTATCCGAACTAATTGGGACCTAGGGTAGTTCGGATAATCAAACTGTTCAGATAATCAAACATACATTGAACCAGATAAAAAAACTTCTAAAATCTTGTTTTTGTTATGCGCATAGGGAACATACTTTTCAACCAGTGAGCGATTCTAGTGGACAAGAATATGTTTCACATGAGCAGGCTATAAGCTCAAAAAAAACCCCATACATATTAATATATATAACATTTATGTATTCAGACTTCATGATTTTTCTTACTCAAACTTTGGAAGGCTGCATTTGGATACAGATAATTGACTACTGGGATATGTACCTTAACAGAGGTCCCATTTGATCTATTGGCGGGAAAGGATCAAGACTTGTGTTGGTTTTTTTACCGTGATATAGTCAGTACGGTGATTTGCAGCACTTAATAAGGACTCCAAGTCTTTTTCCTGCCAGTCTATAAGCTCTTGGTTTATTTGACTTAGTAAGGGGCTTTTTCAAACCCTGCACAAAAGCAGCTGCAGTAGCTGGTTTAGCTTCTTGTTTTGGTTCTGTTATTTCTGAATGTCTGAAAGCCTTAAAAAATAAAAGCCTTAGCTAGATAAGCATTACAAGTCTTTTTGAATAAATAGATCAATTTCGGATCTTTTAATATACATGGTTTTAAAAATTTAGTAATTTTAAAATAAATATATTACCATCACAAGGCTGGGTGATTTGGTATTTTTAATATTGAGATAAATTAGGCTTGAGAAAGTTTATTGTCTAAGGTTTACTGATTTTAGAAAAACCTATGTAAAACAAATCTCTGGTTCAGCAAACAAATTGTTACTTGTGGTTTTTTATTGTTGATTGTTTTTTACTTAATTAATTGATTGCTTGATTAGACTAACACTGTGTATAAAAGGCATTCCTTTTCACATGGGATTGTATCTTGTATGTTTTTTGATGGTCTGAAGAAGTTGGCTTACCTTTTGCCAACGAAAGCGCTTACCAATAAAGGAGTTTAGTTCTACAAATCTGCTCTCTTTTTTGTTTTTACTAGTTTTGTTTTTTTGTCAGTATGTAAGTTATTTATGGCGAGTGGCTTTGGAACAGACTCCCAACCTCTGTTTACACACGAGGAGGAATTTCTTGCTTCACCAGGAGGAGCCTCAGAGGTGAATGCCATGGGCGTCTTAACAGTTTTGGTACACCAGTTGCTGAACCGAGTAAATACGCTCATGCAGCGTGTAGAAGCTGCCAACAACACAGGGACTTCCAGAACACCAGGAGGTAACACATCTATGTCGTCAATTCCGGCTGGGCAACCGCAGCTTCTATCGGCGACACCAGTGGTGAGATCTGCACAATCTGGAGCGATGGTTAACAACAATGGAGGTCCTGTTAACTTGGCTACAGGCATTCAACCATTGGTTTTACAACCAAGGACTACATCACCATCTAGTCACATCCCTTCCATGGGTATGTACCTCAACAACAACAACTTTTTTTTTAATAATGACATCTCCGGAGTTACTAATGAAATATCTAATAATAGCAACTCCATGGTCGGACACTTGAATGAGTTTGATGCAAAACTTTTTAAATGTAGAAAATATCAACTCGAAGTGTCCTATCTGCAAGAATGTGTTAATAAGAATATTGTGCCAAAAGGGTTACGCCAGTGGCGTTACCTTAGCGGCTTAATAAATAAATCAACATTTCATCTTGAACTGATAGCACTATTCAATCGCCAGGGCCTAGAGTTTTTAGATGCGTTGATAAAACATCATCTTATACAGATAGCCACTCTCAAAGTGGATTTGGAATTGCTGGAACAGACTATAAAGAATGCTTCTGATTTTGAGCGTTACAGATATGAGTATTCCAGAATTTTTACCAGCATTGACGCTAGTATTAATAAAAGCATTGAGATTAAAAGAAAAAAGATTAACAGGGATGTGAATGCTTATGCTAAAGCAACTGCTTACCCCCCACCACCGTTAGTACCTGATGCCATGGTGATTCAAGAGCGGCCACCTGGCCCAAGTGCTTCGAGTGGAGACACTGACTTGGAAAATGAGGATGATATAATCATTCCCCAAACAACAGAAGTACGCCGAAGTGAGCGCATTCATAATTATCAACAGCAGAATGGCCCAAGGCGACAACCAAGTTTGGGGGGGGGGGGGCTCTATTTCTCAGAACAATATGAATAATCAAATAGGAGACAATTTTCAGCAGGGTTTTCGGAGTACCCATACCAGCCAGCAACAAACAGCACAACCAAGGCACAAGAAACAAGCCCCACAAAGGAGGCGCCAAAACAGGAGGAGGAGGTAGTCCAGTGTCTACCCAAAGTTTTAGTGAATACAGAAGGAGACTTCCATATCTTTAATTTTAGCTCTTTGGAAGTTGATGAGGAAATGGCTAATTTGTTTGCCAAAGGGCTGACTTTTGTTCCGGACCACAGAGCTGATGTAGTCAGAACTGTTATAGACTTGAAAATGTTTGTTCGTAAACTCAATCTGACTTGTGAACTGGGACAAAACTCTGGACTTATTAACAGTTAGTTTCAAGTCTGCTCAACCCACCCCTCCAAGCGTCATTGGCTATGTTTGAGAAAATTTGTGAAATGGACATTAGGCATGCACTTAATTGTAGTGTAGCTAAGTATAACAGAAATAGCAACATCACTGTTAATGAACGGGATCTTCTCAAACTGCTTAATGTATGTAACGTGGGGGTTATGAAACCCGATTAAAGGAGGTGGGCTGGTGTTTATGGACCAACAGGTCTATGAAACAAGAATGTTGAGTTTATTAAATAGTGATGTATATGTTAGTGCAAGCCAGAATGAGCTAAATGGGGCATATAATAAAATTAATAGCATGTTGAGCGACCTTTTTCTTGAAGGGAGCATTGATGTAAATACATACCATTTTTTGACCATGCCAGCCCCAGTAGTTCCAACATTGTTTGGTGCCCCTAAAATACATAAGGATCTAAATAGTCCACCCTTTAGACCTATTGTGGACGGTAGGGGTTCTGTGATATATGCTTGTGCCAAGTTTGTTGACTGCAAGTTGAAACCGTTTGTTAAGTCAGAGACACAAGTATGTCGAGATTCTTGGCATTTTTTGGAAAATATTAATGCACTAGAGTTCAATGAACATCACATTTTCCTTACAGTCGACATCAAGGACCTCTATACCTCCATTCCACACTGAATAGGAATCGAATGGGTTAGAGAGTTCCTTCACATAAGAGGGATGGAACATCAGCAAATTAATTTGATAGAAGTTCTCCTTGAAATAATACTGGAGAATAATTATATTCTTTTTTCAGACAAATTGTTCCTCCAAAAGAGTGGCATTGCAATGGGCTCCCCTTGTGGGAGCAGTTTTGCTAATAGTGTCTTGGCCTATTGGGAAAGGTCCTTCCTATTTAATTGTACAACATACAAAGAACATGTGGCCTGGTACACAAGGTACCAGGATGACATGTTCTTCTTGTGGAAGGGGCCGGTGGACATGATTAATGGGTTTATAACTGAAATGACTTCATTAACTTCATTCTTGGAATTTTCATACCAAGTAGGCCAAAATGAGGTTAATTTTTTGGACATCCACCTTAGTAAAGACAATAACAATAGGCAATTTAGTTCTACCATCCATCGAAAACCCACATACTCTAATACATTTTTATATTTCACAAGTTGTCATCCCCTCCATCAGAAAAAGGCAGTGGTTAAGGGACAGGCAGTAAGAGCAGCGAGGATGGTATCCAATTTTGATGATTTCTTAGAGGAGTGTAATCTCCTCAAGGAAATGTTCTTAAAAAGAGCTTATCCTTTACCCTTAATCGATCAAGTGATGGAAGAGGTACGTAATAAAAGATCAATAGGGTATTTTCAACCTTTGGTACAAGAAAAACAAGTTTACACAACCCCACCAGTGGGGAATATTATTAACAATTCCCAGGGAAAAAAAAAGGTATTGAATGGGGCAACTAGTTTTTTAACAACCTATTCCCTAGATGCAAGCAGCATTAGGGAGATTATATGTAAAAATTGGTCTTTAATACAACAGGACAATGAATTAGTCAAAATGTTGGGCACAGCACCAGCTATAACATACAGAAGAGGTCTCAATTTGAAAAATTTGGTTGAGAGACCGAAAAAAGCTTTAAGAGGCCAAACTGGTATGTTTAAATGTGGAAGATGTGCCCAATGTAAACATATTAAAGTGACTAATAAGGTTAACATCAGAGATAAGACGTATCAAATTTGGGGTAGACATACATGTGATTCCCAAGGGTTAGTATATGGGGCTGTCTGTATCCAATGCGAAGGTTACTATATTGGAAAAACAGAACGAAAGCTCAAGCAAAGGATATATGAGCATCAGTATAGCATTGATAGGCAGATCAGTACAAATGCCCTAGCAAGGCATATAATAAAACACCCAGACCATAAGTTCAGTTTTATTGTCTTGCAAAAAGTAGACCGTAACAGCAGGGGTGGTCCATGGCAACTTAAACTCGAGGAAATAGAATTGGCATGGCAGATCCGTACCATGGCTTATATTATGCCGGGTTTAAATGAATATGTATCTATCAAATGTTTACTCAAAATAAAAGCCTTAGCTAGATAAGCATTACAAGCCTTTTTGAATAAATAGATCAATTTAGGATCTTTTAATATACATGGTTTTAAAAATTTAGTAATTTTAAAGTAAATATATTACCATCACAAGGCTGGGTGATTTGGTATTTTTAATATTGAGATAAATTAGGCTTGAGAAAGTTTATTGTCTAAGGTTTACTGATTTTAGAAAAACCTATGTAAAACAAATCTCTGGTTCAGCAAACAAATTGTTACGTGTGTTTTTTTATTGTTGATTGTTTTTTACTTAATTAATTGATTGCTTGATTAGACTAGCACTGTGTATAAAAGGCATTTCTTTTCACATGGGATTGTATCTTGTAAGTTTTTTGATGGTCTGAAGAAGTTGGCTTACCTTTTGCCAACGAAAGCGCTTACCAATAAAGGAGTTTAGTTCTACAAATATGCTGTCTTTTTTGTTATTTCTGAATGTCTAGCAAACATTACTTTAAGATGACTGAAATAATCTACAGGGACTTTCTGTTTATTTTGCTTACATGCCTGTATTTTAGACCAGTCGGTTCTAACTTGTCACAGTTTTGTAATTTAACAATGCTGTCCTTTTATCTATTAGTGGATTTTCTGCGATAATAAAATCTGTTATTTTAGCCTTTTTTAAGTAACTTCTTTTTAATTTTATGTGAAGTAACTGCCGAAGCAGCTAGTTTAAATCTGTCAAAGTAGGGTTGTAACATTTTTTTTATAGTTTTTTTAATTTCTCTTTAAACCTTAATGTATTTTTTTTCGTTAGAAAACATTTAGACATAGTATGTATATCAGCATTAGCCTCCCACCCCAAATGTTTTTAAAGTGGTGCCAAAAGATCCTCTGTAGAGGCAATAGCCTCTTGTCCTACCCTGTCATGTGTGAGCATTTGTGATGAGCCACAGGAGTGTCAAGTAAATACTAGTGCTCCTGTTGGAAAGGTAGAAGTTTGTTGAGAATGATGGGGGGGAAAAAACTTTTTTTTTTTTGACTGCAGATGCCTGTTATGAAGATGAGATTTAATCAGGGGAACTAAGTTGAGGTGTAACAGTGCCATGCTGACCTTGTGTACAAAATGCAGAGGTCTGAGAAACAGCAGAATCGTGTACGGGAGCCACCTATATCAGTACATATGGTGGTGGGGGTGCAGTAACTACTGGAGGATTATCATCTTCTGTAGAACTCTGCTTTTTGGCCGTCCTTAGATTCTTCCAAACCTGACAAAACAGGATAAAGTGATCCCTTTTTACTGGTCTATACTCCATTCATAACCTCTTTTACCTGTTGCAGCATTTTCTTATTTGCATCCTGTAACCCCCTTAATGCTGACTCCTTTTTCCTTTTAAGAGCTTCAGTGTACCAAAAATAAAATACTGACATTTGTTCCTCACTTACTTTGTTTTTTTTTTTCCAAAGTATCCTTCAGTTTCATTAATTTATCACAAGTTCCATTAAATGGAAATACCCAACCAGAACAATTCTTAGTAATTTGAAACCACTCATGCAAATACTTGACTTCCTTTACCATAATTATGATACATAAAATGTGCAGGTGTTTTATTTTCAGGGATTTGATCCTGCTTGGTTACGTTTGTTCCCATTTTTTTCTATTAAGACTTACCTTGTATATCTTGGATTCTGATAATACAGAAAAAAATGACTACATCAATTTGCTCACCATTCAGTAAGGAAACACAGTCATGCCTATGTCCCAGCATGTTATGGGCTTATAAACTTGATTTACCAGTGCGCACAGACCTATGTTCCAACATGCTGTATGCTCATGAATTTAACTTTGCACACACCCATACCTACGTCCAAACATGCTCATGAATTTGATTTAACTTTGCGCACACACACACACACACACACACACACACACACACACACACACACACACACACACCTACTTCCCAGTATGCTGTAGGCTCATGAATTTGATTTAACTTTGCTTTTAACTTCTCTCTCTCTCTCTCTCTCTCTCTCCATTCATACATTAGTCAACAACAAAGACATCAGCTGCACCTTAAACAACACAAAGCTGCAGTCAAGCCTCTTACCTTTAGTCCTGAGGATACCGTCCTCATCCTAAGGTGCCTCCTTGTGTTAAGTTCCCTTTTTGTTATATGCACATACACATTTATAAACTTGTCCTTGGTTCCTTTGGGGTCCTCCCACTATAATCTTGAGGGTACCACCCTTGACACAAGGCACCTCCTTGTGTTAATTTTCCCTTTTTGTTGTATCCACATATGCATTAATAAACTTCTCTTATTTCCTGTGGGGACCTCCCACTACTACATTACATACATCTAATAAGCAGATTTCTGTCATTCCACAAGGCATCAGACACCACATACCTAACAAGCAATTTGGTCATTCAACAAACAGTAAACATCATGTTCTTTAAAAAGCAAAGTCAACCATTCAACAAAATAATACACATTATATACTTAAAGGCAATCATTCAACAGAACAGCACACATCATATACTTAATAAGCAAACTCAGTCATTTAGCAACACAATAAACACCTTTCTCCTTTTTCTTTTAACTGGAATTTTCTAAAAGAGAGGAAAGAAAAGAAAGGAAAAAAAAATTCTACAAATCCATTTTCCCCATTTCTAGTTTAATATGTTTGCACATCTTGAATTGTTAGTGTCCAAAACTTTGACTATTCCATACAAAATAGTGTGGAATTCACAGAAGAATTTTCTGTGCTGGGTCCTTATAATTCATTCCATGCTGCTCTGCAGCAATGCCAAAGTTCAGATCCGAGTCACAGCACCAATTTTTTATAGTGCAGTTAGAATATACATAAATAATAAAGATTTACCTGTTTGTTTTGACTCATTAACTGTTTGTGCAAAACATTTACTCTGTTATTCAAATCAACCAGATGTCAGTGCTGGAAGACTGCCTTTGCAAAGTTTTCAAATCGGTCTCACCAGCCAGCAAAAAGATAACAGTTTTTATATCTTTTTTTTATCAGTAACATGCATGCAGAATTCTTCCGTTTCATATTAGTTAACAAATAGGGTGCTTCTCACTTAGTGCTGATGTGACCACTTAACCATGTTTTAGTAACAGTAATGTTTTAAAAACACAGGCCACCTGGCCTAGCAACCTGTCTTGTTTTTCTACTTTGTGTCTTTCAGTACCAGTACATGCTATCCCCCAACATTCCTTTAACTACTTATCCTCTGCCTGGGGAGGTCAGAGCTCACATAAAACAAAATCTTTTTAACATTGTGTTCTTTCCTTCCTTCCTTCCTTCAGCACTTTCTTTCCCCCAGTCATCTGTTTATACAGTTGTAGCTTGATATTAGAATGCAGTTGTGAAATACTTAAAAACTACAATAAGTATCTATGGTTTACATAAGTATGTATTTTACTACATATTATTTTTAACCAAAAACAAATATTTTAACTCCTTTGTGAAGAAACTGTAAGTTAATATGCATTTTGTGAAGAATATTCATAAGAAATGTGTTTTTTTTTTCTAACACATTGGAAGCTAGGAGGGAAGAAAGTGATAAAGAGCTGGACGGTTTTGATTAAAAGTATTTTAAAAGGTGGGGAAGTGCCAACATCCTGGAAGAAATCTGTGGTGGCTCTAATACCTAAAGATGGTAAAGACCAATCAGACTCAACTTTGTATAGATCCATTTCAATTTTAAGTCATGATTATTAAGTGTCTATGTTTGTAATACGTAAAACAGTGGCAAGAGTGTTGCCAAAATAGGTATGGATTAATATGGTTTTGTGGAGTGGAGGCAAACATTTGAAATTATTAACAGAAGCATGATGATCCAAAGGGAAGCAGAGTGCAAGAAAATACAGCTGTTGTTGGTGGGTTTTGATGCAGACAAGCCTTTTGACTGAGTAAGCTGGGATTTTATGAATAGGGCAGT
Source organism: Protopterus annectens (assembly GCF_019279795.1). NCBI lineage: Eukaryota > Metazoa > Chordata > Ceratodontiformes > Protopteridae > Protopterus > Protopterus annectens. Next base: position 1,543,113,488 of record NC_056745.1, on the reverse strand, counting down.
GGAAGTATTTGCATTTCCTAATACAATAATAAAGTTAATTAGGAGGATATATGAGGAATCAGTGGCAGGAATTAAAGTAGGAGGTTCCTCTCTGGTAAATTTTTGTCTGAACAGTTGAGCAAGGTAGGAATGTCTTTACCCTTTGTTATTTGCTTTATATTTAGAGCCATTGGGAGAGAAAACAAGGGACTTAAAAATCAACGGTGAACTAGTGTTTTTTACATTACTGGGAAGACAAGTTTGTTTTGGAGGTAAAAACCTTCCATAAAGTATTCAGTCATAAAATAAATTTTCAGTGAAATCATTGGGCGTTATGCTAGGAATTTTATTTTTCTTGAACTGGACTGTGACTTTGCAGTCAGTTGGAAGACTATGGTTCTAGTCTTATTTTAGTGTAACACTTGTTAAAAATAACATTTAATCTTTTTTTTTGTGTGAAATATTTTTATTAAACTATGGTTAGGGTTTGGGTAAGTGTATGTTGTGCTTGTCATGGAGTTTCTGTGGTGAAAACACATTATTTTTGATACTTAACCTTTTTACTGACTACTAAGGTTAGTTGTACCTGGACTTCGGGCTTCATTCTCTACTTTACCATAGAACAAATTACTGATTTCTCAGTTATTCCTTTCTTCAGCCACAAAAGGAAGAAAATTACCAGACAGTCTTTCCCCTTCAGCAGGCTGCTAATTTGCCTTAGCCACAGATGATTGACTCTGGTATGGCTGTTTCTGGCTCCACAGACCACACTGATCATCTTTGTTGGTTTCCTCTGGTTGTGTCCCTTCAGCCACCACTGACTGGGGGGTGGGGGGGTAGGTATGTCCTCTCTAGCTGTTGGAGTGACCTTAGCTGGTATGGGAGAATCACTGTTGTCCTTCACTCAGAGGAAGGTGTGAAGGATATTACTCTGCCTAGCTAGACTGGATTGCCTGTTTATCTGCTGCTGTGGAAATTCCTGTTAAATTTTCAGCAGTCATTTCCTGACTGTATTACTTTAGACAGGAGTAATTTATTGGGCTTTTCTCGGGGCTTAATTCAGGCCCTTAACCGCCCTCATTCTACATGTACTGGTAAAAGAAAAAGGAATTCATTTTCTGAAGATTCCCATTGTGAAGAGAAATGATTGAGTGGGGAACAGCCATTTTGTCCCCTCTTGTAACTGTTTCTTATTCTGTGAAGGGTATTTCTTCTCATTGTTCCTTAGAAGAATTTTCTTATTTCTGAAACCATATCCGGGATTAGCGGTAGCGCAGCGGTTAGCAATGTCTCCTCACAGCAAGAGGTTCTCCGGTTCGATTCTTGCCTGGGGTGCATTCTGTACAGAGTCTGCATGTCTTCCCTGTGGTCATGTGGGTTTCCTCCCATATTCCAAAGATGTGTAGTAGGTGGATTGGACACTCTAAATTGGCTGTAGATGCGAGTGAGTGGTACGGATGAACTACCACGGCAGGGCCAGCCACCCGGCAGTATAAACCTTGGCTCAAGATGATTGTCACTGTTAAAGTGACACCCCGACCCCATGTGCAAAATGGGAGAAAAGGGGTTGAGGATGGCTGGATCTAGAATTAACCAGCTGTTTCAACAGGAACATAATGACATTCTAGTTTCTTTTTAAAAAAATATTCTGACTTATTACAACTGACAATTCCACAACCCACTCCCTGTTCCTTTTGTACTTCTAGTTGAATGAGAAGGTTATATGTGGTAATAAAAACAATCTTGCAAATATGTATTTTCTAATCCCACAGCTGCCACTAAAGTGATTTTCATTTTGCAAATCCTTTTGTAACTAAATGTTTGGTAAATGATGATCCCTCCACCTCAGATAAGGAAGGGACAGCTTTTGATTGAGTTGTGGGAAAGAAGTGTTTACCTTTGCTACTCTAATTTTTTTGAATTCTCAGTTGTCAAGCTCGCATGTTAAAATGTTTCTGCTGATTCATTTGAAAATCTGAGGAACATTACAGCCACTTTTCCTTCTTTTCTGAATAGACTTACTGCTTCTATGTCTCAAGTAACTAAACATTCTTTGATGTGTGCTTATCACTCTGCTGATGTTTCTTCCAGAGCAGCAGCTACAGGAACTGTTATGAGAAGTATTGCATGGTTATGTTCTCCAAAGTTACCCGAGGATGTAAAAGCTCTTTTTGAATTCTACTCTTGATGGGGAGATTTTTTTTTAACCATCTGCTGCCGAGTTCCTGACAAAGTATGAGAAGACAAAAACTGATTCAAGGAGTGACTCACATTTCCATCCTTCCTTCCCCAAATTTGTTAAAGGGCTGCACACTTAAAAAAAAAAAAAAAAAAAAAAATGACAGGGAGGCTGCAAAAAGAGTGGGGTAGTCTGCCAGACACCAGGGCAGTCTAACAAGTCTGAATCAGCGTTTATACTGTAAATGACAACCCCCCCCCAGCAAGCTTTTAAATGTTCCCCAAAATCTGGATCTCCATTTCTCTCTCTGGCAACAAATAATCAGACAAATGGGTTCTGAGGGTGATCCATCATGGGTACATTTTGTAGGGCGAGTCCCTCCCTCCTTTCAAGGGAATCTTCCTCATCCACCAGCCTAAAATTTCTTGTTCTCTCCTGTCATTCAGTGTTATCTGACTTTAGAAGGTCCTAGAGCCTGTTTCCTAGACAGAGAAAGGGAAAACCGTTTTTTGCTTAGAATGTTTCTGGTACCAAAGAAAGAAGCCTCATGGAGACTAGTCTTGGATCTCTCCTTTCTCAGTCAGTTTGTGTTACTCCCAAGGTTGAAAATGCTCTCCCTTCACATCTGTTACCACTTATTTCCCCATTTCACTTTTTTGTTTACTTTAGATGCTAAGGATGGCTATTATATTCCTAGAGCCTTAGATTTGTGTTTTTTTTTAAGATTTTCTGTGCCTAGACTAAACACTGTTCTCTGCATAACCCTTTGAATTATCCAGTACTCCAAGGGTGCACACAAAGTCTCTAGCTCCATTAACGGTCTATTGCAGAATGTAAGGTGTTCACATTTTTCCTTTAATAAGATAACTATTTGCAAATTGTCAGGAACCTCTTGCTTTGGTAAGAGAGATCTTTCAGAGACTGGGTTTCCAGGAAAGCATTCAAAGGTCATGTTTACTCCTTCCCACAGGATTGTTTTCATGAGTTGTCTCCTAGATACTTCAGTTCATAGGGGTTTCTTTGAAAACTGATCCTTCATTTATGCCTAAAGTGGTGAATGAGTTTACTTTGAACCAAGCTATCCATCTCCTTATCTTTTCTCGCATCTAAAAATGAAGTAGAAAGGATACTACATTCTCTGGATGTCCTCAGACAACTCATGTACCATCTTAACAGAAGTAAAACCTTCAGAAATTCTAATGTTATTATTTCTTATGAAGGAAAGAAAAAAGACCATCTGTGTTAAAGTAGACTGCTTCCATATGGTTGTCCCATGCTGTCTTTTTTTTTTTTTATATGGCCACTGTAACAAGACAGTTTGAGAGAGGATCAAGGTGCATTCTACTAGTGTCTTGCCTTCATCAGTGGCTTTTTGACAGGGGTGGACTTGAAACATTCTACACAAACAGCACCTTTGTTCTCTTTACAAAGCACTACTAACTAGACTTCTTTTCCAAGTGTAGAGCAGGCTTTACTAGCACCATTCTTCAGGGTATCCTTGACCCTCATTCTTCCTCCTCCCAGACCTTGCGTTATGGTATTCTATCCAAATAGCTAAGAATGCTGTAGCAGTGATCAAATGATGAGCATAGGACAGTTGTGTATGTAAAGTTACCAGGTACTTTTCTGTTAACGGGGCAACAGCTTTTTTGGCCTCATTAACGGTTTTGTCCTACAGAAAAGTGTGTGTGTGTGTGTGTGTGTGTGTGTATGTATGTATGTATGTATGTATATGTATATATATATATATATATATATATATATATATATATATATATATATATATATATATATATATATACATATACACATTTTTTTTCAATATGTGCTTGTATAAATATATGAAATGTGTGTATGTCTTGTGTGTGCACACACACACACACACACACACACACACACACACACACACACACACACACACACACACACCAGCTTTCCTTCTCTTAACTCCAGAATCGGGGACAAAACTGGAAGTAATCCGGAGCATTCAGGACAGTAACTTGAGAAGTTAGCTGAATAACAGAATGTGGCTTAACGTCCATTTTCTAAAGTAAAAGATGTGTATAACTTTGTCATTATTTATTACACATAATCCAGTAGTTTTTTCCTCCTGAAATTGCCAGTTCTACAATGGATTATGACGGTCAGAACATTTTTTTTTTAATTTTCTGCAAAAATCAGGGCCATTTGAGAGACTGCAAATGCAAACACACACACACACACACACACACACACACACACACACACACACACACACACACACACACACACTTCCCTATGTATTTATTTTTATTTAGTTAGGACTTCTGGACTGATCATAGGACCTTTTTCAGCCATGATCAGGGGTTTAAAAACACAGAGTTATAATGGAGTTGCTTCATGCAGTCATAAAGAGCAGTCACGTTTCAAAGAAAAAGCATTTGCACATTATACCACAGTTCATTCTTTTATATTAAGTCTTTTTGATATCATTAACATACGTGCAGAGAATGTTATAACTGAAGTAATGTGTACAACTATGTATGTACTTGTGCAGACTGCAGAGGCATACTTATAACGAGTTACACATTAGGAGGTACCTCACCTATTCTGGACCCGAAGTAGAACTGCAATTTTATTCGGTGCCCAACCACATTTACAAAAATTCCCAATTATTGTATGCTCTTTAACTTGCACTTATTGTTGATTTTTTTGGCTACTGGATATTTATGCAAATATTGAAAATGAATGACAACTTTCATTATGACAAAGCCGTTAATGAGGCCAAAAAAGCTGTTGCCCCGTTAATGTAAAAGTACCAGTTGCCATACGTAGATGATAATGATCACTGCCGCACTAACTGCTACCTCCCTCTGTCTCCCTTATTTTTGTATGTTTTTCTTGGACGTCTAGTTTTATTTACTTAGCATTGTCCTTTTTCAGGGCTTTAGCCTCCCTCTTTCATTTGGCATGAAGACTCTGAAGGGCTTGTCACCCAGGCCACTGATTTTCTATAGCTCTGCTCAACCTGTCAGTCATCTGGGTGTGTGGAAAGTGCTTTTAAGCTTTGGATGCTATTTTGGATACAACCCACATAGCTTAGGCTACTGTATCATTGATCATTTGATCATCTACTGTTCTGGTACTTTTACTTGCACAGCTTTGCTTTCATCGTGTTGACTTTCTGGCAGTTTGGGTGCATCTCAAGTTCAGCATGTTAAGGGGAAGTTTAGTGTAGAGGGCTTAGGCTGTGAGCTGCTATTGAGCTTCACCTTGTAGACCTGGGTTTGATTCCCTTTTACTGTTTCCCTGTTACTTTGACTTTGAGAAAGTCTCTTACTAGAGAGTGCTTCCTGTTCATCCCTGAAAACAGGTGCATCTGCCTTCTGGATTTATTTGGTTACAGATGAATTAAAAGAATAAAAAAGTAGTCTGAAACATCTTTGCATCCTGTAGTATCTGATTACCTGTTGATTAAAAAAAATGTCTGAATCAGCTAAAATCCCATTCCTTGAGGGTTGTACAATATGTGATCTTGGACCTGTTTTTGTTTTCTTTTGCTCTACATAAATGCCTTTTCGTACATTATTCTGGAGCAGTATGTTGGTTCTGTGCATTGTACAGAGTGACAGAATAGAAGTGGAGAGTGAAGGCACCATAACTGCTAGTGAAACCTTAAGTCCATGTGCTTTACTGCCAAGCTTGCTTACCAGTATTTGTAATGTAATTGAGTTATTTGATTTGAGAAATCTTCCATACTGTAATTGTTTGCATGTGTTGTATACATGAGCTTCAGCAACAAGCATGTAACTCATTTGTTTTAAAAACTTTGTGACTTTTAGTTGTTGCATATAAGTTAGCTGAACATCACATTGTGATTTACATAGTATTGCATAATTTTGTTTATAACATGCAAGAGTCGCAGTCTGCGGTTGCATGAATATGATGTGCTTTTCATTTTTCTTTTTTCAGATCAATAGTATCCTTAATCTAAGGAGAAAATGTCACTTTATGATGATCTTTCTGTGGAGACGAGTGGCTTAAAAACAGAAGGGTGGTCAAAGAATTTCAAACTTCTTCAGTCTCAGCTGCAAGTGAAGAAAGCAGCACTAACACAGGCAAAGGTAATTATTCCTTTTTTTTTTTGGTGTCTCAGAAAAAGCTGATCTTCAAGTCTTTACAGTGCCATGCCCGAATAATCATTTGCTCGAACAAGGTGAGGGCGGCCCGTTTACTCATCTGTTGACAGCAACAGCACCACAGCCCATTTATTCCACGAGTTGGGCAAGACCTAGCTGATCGACTCAATCCCTGTTGAAGTGAGAGTTGAACGTGGAGGCAGGGCCTTCATTATACCTGTTTACTTGCACCTAATGCCTTCCCTCTTGATGGTTGGTGACTGCATTGTTGTCTAACAGGCTCATCTGTGTTTCTCCACATGGTGTTAGGAGAAACTCGCTAATTTTTATTTATTTATTTTATTTTACAATTGTTTACCGGGAAAGTCCGACTGGTATATGTCCATTTTCAGCGGAGGCCCAGGAAGAAAAGCTCCAGTAAGCAATGACTCTTATCACCACTCTTCTATGGCTGTACCATGCCCATTCCTTGCCTTTTCAGTAAGGTACAGCACTGCAGTGGTACTAGCTGCCTCCCTTCCTGTTTGCTCCCACTCTACCTGCCCAAACCTTCCAGTGCATAAACGATAATTGAACTATGGTCACCTAGGGTGTAGTCAGGGTTTTATCCTTTTACATCATAGAACCAGTCTGAAAGTAAGTTGTCTTTTTAATAGCACAATGGCCTTGTATTTAATTCTATTTGAATGCACTTGTTTTCTGTTTTTTTAATTCATCTCTTTTAAAATGCAAGGGAGAGGTAATTGGACTTGAAAGTTGTGTAAAGGTTAGGATGACCTTGAGGTAGCTGACACATTGGGGAAAAACATTAAAATGACCAGTTATGAAGGCTTTCAGATAATGAATCTTGCTGACAAGCAGGTCAGCATTACAGCATAGCCCACAAAGGGTTGTGGTTGTCAAACATGTTCTTGTTTGGAGTGGTACAAACTAGAGAACTTTTGTTTCTTAGATTAACCCAGATCATACTGTGGGGATGCATGGCATCTACTAATATTTTTTTTTAATTTAGAAGAAGGAATAAATTGTCACTGTTGGTTTAACTTGTTTTTAGTTGCCTTTTATGAACTGAATGACTTGGGCTCACTGAAGTTTGATTTGAGGGTAAGGAAGCTTCCACTTAGTGTCCGCTTAACCCTAAGGTTAAGCAGTCAAAACAGGGATGTGTAGGGGATCCAGAGAGGTTTGCACCCATGTAAAAATAAAAAAAGCCTAAGTTTTTCAGTACCTATTTGTTTTGTTTCCTGGTGTGATCATAAGAACTACAGATGTTATGTGGTCCAATCTCGCCTACATTCTTACTCACGGGTTCGGAGCTGAACATCGGCTCCAACTCGGCCAACTTATATTTTTCTAGCACAAAGTCTCTAATTGGCTGGGCTAACCTGGTATCCCATGTTGCACCGCTCCACAACCCCAGATCTCTTTTGCCACTCGTGGAGCTAGGACGTGGTCTCGCTTGGCTGTGGCTAAGTAGCTTTAAAACTTCTTTTTCTAGTTTGAAAATTGTTTTCTTTCTTCACAAAAGCTATTTTAATAGCTGTTTGTTTATTATTATCATTGTTTTGTGGTGTGAGTGTTTGTTTGTGGTATCCCTCTGTTCCTACGGGCTAGGCCCGTTTAAGTTAGAGGACCTAGTCCTCCCTCCGTTGAGTAGTTTGTCTGAGGTAAACGTTTGTCCCTTGCTACAGTGTGTGACTTGTCAGGTCAGAATCGTTTAACTTAGAGATTCTGTCTTTTGTTGTTAGCGGTAGTTTCCCGCCTTATCCGTTGTGGCCTACAGTCCTGTTTCTGTGCTTTTGTACTGTGGTTTGGCCGTTATGTATAAGGATCAAAAAGAACACAAACCCTCCGGGTTTAAGAAGTGTTCTAAATGTAGCTACAAGATGTCCATAACAGATGGACATGCTGTTTGTGTATACTGCTTGGGGGCTATACATTTACAAGAGTCCTGTAGTTTTTGTACGCTTTTAGCCCAAGGCTACTACAGGAGAGAAAAAATAAACTTATACTGAAGTGCCTTCTTAAGCTTTCCTTTGAGGAGTCCTTGGACTCTTCCTCTGGTTCACAGTCTAAAACCAAGACTTCTAAAGCTAAGAAAAGATCTGTGGCTCCATCGGTTATATCGGAGCCACCGGAGAAGACTACCAAATTGGACTCTACCTCCTCGGCTCCCTTGTCCTCGGGGCTGCAGGAGGCAGCTGTGATTCTTGAATCTGCCTCGTCTCCTATCCTGTTAGAGCCCATTCGGAGCCGATCTCCTAGTGTCAGACAAGGATCTCCAGATAGGAGATCACAGTCACCTTCTCTCTCCTCCAAATCCTCCAGACTCTCTGATTTGGATGTGGATAGGGTGGTCCAGAGGCTCCTGCAGTCGCCAGTTTTGGCAAAATTATTTTCGGCTCTGACCCAGTCGGCTCCGGAGTCAGTCCCGATGAGTGCTCCCATGTTTCCTGCTCCGAGCAGCTCCTTGTCTTTGGAGCCGGAGTGTTCGGCTCCGAGTGATGTTTTGCCAGCTCCGATACCTCTTAAGGCCTTATCGGTGCCGATGTCGGCTCCTACCATGTCAGCTCCGTCCTCTGGTTTTGGAACCCAGGTGTCCTCTGTCGGGCCAGAGGGGGATACTTCGGGACTTTTGTTGGTTCCGAGTCTCCCAGAGGCAGAGGAGGGGGTGGCTATTCTGGGAGACGCCGCCCTAGGGGCAGAGGAGGCCCTCACAATTCAGGAGACTGGGCCTTCCTATCATCGTCCCTGATGTATTGCCCGACTGTGCTATTCCGGAGCCAGTCGGGGGCCGCATTTCGTTGTACCCAGAAGCCTGGGCAAGTATCACTCAGGATCGATGGGTGCTTCATATAGTTACCGGAGGTTATTCCATCCCATTATTGTCAGACCCTCCTCCACCCAAGAGAATCCCAGACGTTCCACCCAGTCAAAGGCATCACGCAACACTAGAAATCTCAAAGTTGCTGGAAAACGAAGTCATCCAACCGGTCCCCTCAGACCAGATTGGATTAGGGACTTACTCAAGACTCTGTTTGGTGCCAAAAAAAACAGGGGACATGAGACCCATCTTGGATCTCAGCCAACTGAACCACTATGTTCTAAAGTCCAAGTTCCGAATGGTCACCCTTCAGTCTATTTTTCCGTTACTGGGAAAAGAAGTATGGATGTGCTCCATCGATCTCAAGGATGCTTACTACCATATCAAAATGGACAGGGCATCCAGGAGTCACTTACACTTCCGGCTGGGAGCCAGTCATTTCCAGTTTCGTGCCCTGCCCTTTGGCCTCACCACAGCCACCAGGTTGTTCACCAAGTGTTTGGCAGTGGTGACAGCTCACCTGAGACGTCGAGGATTCCAAGTGTTTCCATACCTGGACGACAGGCTCCTCACCGCCCCCACCAGGCATCTTCTCATTCAGGCCAGGGAAAAGACCATTGCCTTTGGCATCAACTAGGGATTACCTTGAACTGGGGAAAGTCTGCCTTGGTGCCCTCACAGCATGTCACATTTATAGGCGCAGAGCTAGACACCGTTCACATGCGGGCGTTCCTGCCTCAAGAAAGGATAGAGGTGTTGCAGAGTCAGGTTCGCGCGTTGCTACCCCTCAAGAAGGTTCAGGCCAGATGGGTCCTACAGCTCCTGAGATCCATGGCAGCCACCATTATGTTAGTGCCCCTGGCCAGGTTGCACATGAGGCTTCTGCAGTGGCTTCTTTCGGCCCTATGGTCCTTTCAGAAACTTCACCTGTCCCATCTGATCCTACTCACCGATCGGTGCAAACAAGACCTCTGTTGGTGGATGAGTCCCACCAACTTGAACAAAGGGAATCCATTTATTCCTATGACTGCCATGGTGACTATTGACGCCTCCCAGATAGGATGGGGGGGGCATTATCTGGGCAGGACAGTCCAAGGCACCTGGCAGGGTCACGAGGTACATCTGCACATCAATGTTCTAGAGATGAGCGGTGTTACTGACGTTGCAAGCACTGCAGAGCTCTCTTCCCCTAGGAACGATTGCAATTCACTCGGACAACATGTCTGTCGTGTGGTACCTGAACAAGCAAGGGGGAACCAGGTCTTATCCCCTATGCAGAGAAGCCATGCGAGTGTGGCAGTGGGCACTGTCTTCCCAACGATTCCTAGTGGCAATGCACATTCCGGGGAAGGCCAATGTGATAGCAGACAGGCTGAGCAGAGCTATTCTGATGCCTTACGAGTGGTCCCTGAACCGCCGAGTTGCGGAGCAGATTTTCAACAGGTGGGGTCAGCCTTGCTGCGACCTTTTCGCCAATCCCCACAATACCAAGTGCAGCAACTACTTCACTCTGATCCCCCCACAGGGGGAGTCACCCAGGGACGCTCTAGTCCATGATTGGCCTCCCGGTCTGCTCTGTGCTTTTCCTCCGTTTCCTCTGCTGCCAAGAGTGATCCAGAAAGCCATTTCCTTGGGAAGCAAGATGATTCTTATTGCCCCACACTGGCCTCGCCAGGTCTGGTTCTCCTTTCTTCATCAGTATGCAGTGGACACTCCTTGGACTCTGGATCCAGCACCACACCTACTGACACACATGTTGGGACAGTCCCATCCCTCCCTGAGGACCCTCAGGTTGACAGCCTGGCTACTCCACTTCCATCTTTAATCAGACTTCGTTTTTCACCTGAGGTAGTACACATTTTATCTTCTTCTCATAAATCTTCTACCAGAAAGATTTACTCCAAATGGAAAAAAATTTCAATTTGGGCTCAGGCCAAGGGACTGGATCCTTTCACAGCCCCCATCCCTGCTGTCTTAGATTTTTTATCCACTCTTTTTCTACAGGGTTCTGCTCCTGCCACCATTAAGGTTCAGCTGGCCGCTATCTCCAATTTTCATACCTCTTGCGAACCTTCTCTCATGGCGCATAAGCTATGTAAGGCCATTTTGAGGGGCACCTTGTTGCTTCAGCCTCCTGTGTCAGAACCCATCATGCCATGAGATTTAAATTTTGTGTTACAGGCCCTGACATCATCACCTTTCGAACCAGCTGCCACCTGTGATTTAAAATTTCTGTCTTGGAAGACTGCATTTTTAATAGCTATCACATCAGCCAGATGGGTGTTGGAGATTCAGGCGTTGTCCATCAAATCCCTGTATTTAATATTTCATAAGGACAGGGTTTCCTTGAGACCTAATCCTTCCTTCCTTCCGAAGGTAACCTCTGCCATTAACCTCAATCAGTCCATTGAGCTGCCAGATTTCTTTCCTCAATTTTCCAACAAGGCAGAGTTTTGGACGTACACAGGCAGCTTCGTTTTTACTTACACAGGACTAAACAACTTCGTAAGTCTGACCAACTCTTTGTGTCCTTCTCAGAAAATAGAATACTTTCCCTGTTTCTAAGATTACAATTTCCAGGTGGATTTCTGACTGCATCTCCTACGTTTACTCGTCGGCAGGCAGAGAGTTACCGTTCCCTGTCAAGGCTCACTCCACCAGGGCTGTTTCCGCTTCAGTAGTTTATCACTCCAGACTATCCTTGGATGAAATTTGTGCTGCGGCCACGTGGGCTTCTCCCCACACCTTCATTACTCATTACAAATTAGACGTGGCTTCTAGGGGCCGGGCTTCCTTTGGTTCCACTGTTGTCAGGAGCATCTTCCATTGAGCCTCCCAGGATAGAGGTGCTAGGGACGCTGTCCCATGAGTAAGATTGTAGGCGAGGTTGGACCACATAACATCTACAAGTTATGTACTCACCATAACGCTTGATGTATGTGGTCCATCTCACCTCACATTCTTATGTTCCCTCCCACCTTCCCACCTCCTGAAGGATTTGGAGGCGACATTTGTTTTCAGTACCCTTCGGTATTGGTTATTTTTTCTTTGCTGCCCTCGTTAGTGTTCTACTCTTCTGACTGTGGTTGTGCTTGAGGTGTGACTATGAGCTGCTGCAAACTAGATCTGGGGTTGTGGAGTGGTGCAACATGGGATACCAGGTTAGCCCAGCCAATTAGATACTTTGTGCTAGAAAAATATAAGTTGGCCGAGTCGGAGCCGATGTTCAGCTCCGAACCCATGAATAAGAATGTGAGGCGAGATGGACTGCATACATCAAGCGTTATGGTGAGTACATAACTTGTAGTTTTGTTACTCTGAAGCACTTATTGTACAATTTGGAGCAAGTGCATACTTAAGATGGTGCCGGGATTATTTCAGCATACAACTTGGTTATCCTTTCTTTTCACAGTTTGTTGCAGTATCCTAGATTTTTAGGTCCTGTGTTACAGAGAACTGCTCATGATTAAAACTGCCCCTATCTTACTATACCCATCTCCCTTTTTTAGTAGCCAGCAGTGACCTACCTGCCAAAGTAATTCGGGCTGGACCTGATGTTGTAGAGCTCAAACTGCAGAAACAAATGTGATCAAGACTTAGAGACACTTGGTGGATAAGTTTCCCAGTCTGTGAAATCCCACCCGCAACCCCTGTAACGCTGCAGGTTTCCATGGATCTGATAATAAGTTTGAATTCCTTAACAGGGTTTTAAAATTACTTGGCAGATAAAATTTCCCATGCTTCTTAGCTTCCTTTCCATATTCCACCTTGCACTGTAGTGCCTGATCTCCATATCATATTTGCAGTGCTTTAGGTTAGATGGGGAAAAAGTCCCAGACTGTTTGTGTTTTTGTAGCATAACCAGTAGTAAAACAATACTGGTTTGTATGCCTAAGGTGTATTTTTTTCTGTTCTGAATTTTGTCAGGGTTTTATAAATTGTTTCCTGGCAGAAAAGTTTCCAAAGAAATTTCTGTTCCTCTCGTCATACTCATTCCACTCCTTCACACTGCAGGGTATTGATTACTCTTTCCACAAGTGTGCATTCTGCAGGAAGATTGTACCATCAAAGTGGCGCAGTCTCTGTATGTATACTGCTTATAAGATCTACACAGCATGTATGTGTCCCCGTTAGAAGTAGTTCAGTAAACTGAGTCTTAAAATGGAAGACAAAGGAGAGGGAATAGTTTGGGAAGAGTGTGTCTTGACACTCCTGTGCTAAATTGTTTTGTGCACATGCTTGATTTAAAGAGAGATTTGGTAGTCAAAATTCACCAGTTGAGAGTGGCTTTCAGATAAACCATTAAAAAGATATGTTTCTGCCCAAGGCTGTATGCCTCAGCCATTTCCAGCATGAGCAGCTTTATTGTGTATTTACTTTACAATACTACTCAATGGTGCTGCCAGAGGGGACTTAGGATTACTTTTGTAGAAGGCCCTTTTTCTGGGCCTACATATTTTAGGTAGAAGGGCATCTAGAAAATGTGGAAAAGGAAGGTAAAACACTTTCCGCCATGGGTGTAAAGTTTTAGACTTTGGTGTGTTTGTGGTGTGTGTGTATGTGTGCATATATCTATTTTTTATTTATTTTGTTAAGGACCCCGAGCTACAACCAGTTGTGGTTTTGGCATGGCACATGGCCTAAGCCTCAGGAGGAGGCAGCTGAAATGCAGTCAACACTGTGACATTCAGCACAGTCGTGGGTCATGAAACAGAGATTCATTGCTGCCCAGGAGACAGGAGGCTGTAGTCTGTCCATAGGTGGACAGTGGCAGTTCTGAGGCCTTCCCACTGCGGAGCCACTTGTTAGAATGTTTCACTTAGACCATGGGAAAGATTTTAAAGTGCTGAAATGACTATTGACAGTGGTACCTAATCTGAATGTTAGGGTGGGAAGACCTGCATTGGGAAGTACTGTCTTTAAGTACATAACCTTTTTTCCCTGTTAATCTGAAATGCACATTTTGGGAGAATCAGTTTACCAGTAGGCAGCCATAGCAGATGTAGCCTGATGCCCCATGAACCATCCTATCCCTCAGGGGCCAGAACAGTAGGCAGAAATTTGGGTTGTCCCATTTGTGATCTGTACCTCTCCCTACCAAATGTCAGATGTTTTTTCTGATCCCTACCCAGCTAGTAGCAAGAGTACAAACTCTTTGTCAAAGTCTTGGCACAGAGGTATGCTTGTCTGCCTGTCTTCGAATAATCAAGAGTTTATTCTCAAGACTTTGTAGCTGAATGATATTGACTGTTGATGCTTCTCACTGTGCTGTACCAATTTGTTTCCCCATATTTTAGCAGTTTTACCAACCTCATCTGTTTAAACTGCCTTATCACAAGTGATTGTTGGTCTCGCCTATCATTAAGAAGTCTCACAGACTCTATTCAAAACTAATGTCTATACTGCTCCATTTCCAATAGATTCTCATTGCAAGCATCACTAGTGAAGTTTGAGTTGTAGCCTGTGGGAATTATGCTACAGGTGGATGTTTGACCATTTGGTCTTACTTCAGTGCTTTCATGTGTTCCTGTGCAGGGCAACCTTTCCCTTGCCATAAATCCTAATAGAACACATGGTGTAAAGGGAAGAGATGCCAACATCTTCTTCAGTTTTTTTTCCCTAGAAAAAGAGTGCTCAAGGAGTTTATCCATCAATGCTGTCATGGTAACTTCCAGACCTACAATAAGTACCAGTTTGGATGTTTCTTCTTCTACTTCAGTAGAGTAATTGCATTGTTGATTTGCTTTTTAGCTCTGTGACTTGGAGGTCTTTTAGGCTGATGCCATACCCTGGAAAAGTGACAAATGCATGCGTCTGACTAACAGCTTCCATCAGAGGATTTTAATCTTCAGTGTATTCCCTGCCTTTCACGTCCTTGGCAAGATGTGACCCGTGTGGCTAAGGCTACTGCAGCACTGTTCAATACGATGAACATATAATGCATTTTAATATGATTTTGTCAGACACTTACTTCTCAGTGCCAAACAATACTGATAATTCTATAACTGATCAAGTGATATTTAGTGGCCAGGCATTGAGAAAAAAAGTCAAAGATGAACGTGTGTGTTGTCCAAGATGTTATAAGACACAGAGTTCACAAGCTCCAGCACCCATGCAGCCCTGGAGATGGCCATCATAACAGTGGTAATGCATGCACATTGACTTTTCTGGGCCGTTTTGTAAATGCTATGTATTTTATAGCAGTTAAGGCTCATTCTAAGTGGTCAGAGGTTATACCTATCATATCAGTTATATCAGAGATGACCTTACGGTGTTAAGAACTAGTTCTTTGTAAATGAGTTGTCTGAATACATCACGAATGACAGTAGGCCACGATTTACCTTTGAGGAGCTCAGTTCAGCCTTCTTATAAAAAGAAATGGCATGAAATATATGAAATGTGATCCTTTCTGTCTGGCCACCAGTGGCTTAGCTGAGAAGCTTGTCCAAACCTTCAGGAGGGTTGTGCAGGCTGTGAATAACAGGACATTCCTCTCTTAACAAATTAACAAAGTGGATAATTTTGTTAGTGTATTCTCTAGCTCAGTGCATGCCGGACCACACCAATTTTGGCAATATTTTTATGAACAGAATCCTGAGTTCTTGTTTAGGCATCTTAAAACCCAACGTCTAAAAAGAGATGCAAAGTAATTTACCTGAATGTCAGGAAAGATTGAATGAAATTTTGATGTTGGACAGGAAGTACTCGTGGGACTACTGAGAAGAAAAGTGACAACTTGAGCAGACTGCCATCAAAATAAGGTAAGGTTACAGGATTTGCTGTGGAAGGTTAAAGGATGCCTTCCTTCCTTCCCATAACTTGAAATGAAATAATACTCAGTGTGTTGTGTATATAGAGCTGTAATAAGCATGCATTGTGATATCAGGAAGAATGAATACAGTTATTGAAGCTAATGCATGGGGTATGTATTTTATTGTAGATGTTGGTGATGTTCATCGTGTTACTCTGCTGCAGTCATCACACTTGGGTCATCCTGCCGTCAGGTGGTCCCGCAGTCGGCCAGAGTTCCAAAGTCTTGGTCCGGCGTCGGTTGCTGTCACTTCTTCCCTGACGTCAGAGCGCCAGGGGTATATAAGAGGCATCCGATGCCGTTTTCTTCAGTCTTTCTTGCCGCGCGGTGCCCGAAGCAGAAGCAGTTTGCAAGTGCCGGTCGACCGATTCCTGAGAGTTTCAAATCGAATTTCAGACCGAAGTCTTCAATAAAGCTAAGTACCCCGTTGGGGAACCCTTTCTTGCCTCAGTCCGATGTCAGAAATAGTTAACAATTGCATTTCTTGTGGGAAGCAAATACCTCATAAGGACTTTCATTCTTATTGTATTCCTTGCCTAGGCCCAGACCACGACGTCACAGGTTGTCGGTTTTGCGCTAGGTTTAATAGACGAACTATAAAACGTCGGTTTGATTTCGCCCAACATTACTTTGGTAAGAAATTTAATTATACCATGCCGTCGGAGCAACAGACGACCGGAATGCATAAAAAACGCAAGGATAAGGACAGGCAGCCGAGACCCAAACCAGACTCCGAGGCCTCTTGCCCGTCACCGGTTCTCCGGTTTTCAGTGAGGTGCCTACGCAGCCCCTGACTACTGCTGATTTAGAACCTTAGACTGCTTCCGATTCCCAAGCGGAGATTACTAGGCCTCCACAGCCTTCATCTTTAGCCCCTTCCGACTCCAGGGCTGAAGGAGATTCCAGTGCAGTTGAAACGCCCTCAGTTGCAGAAGGTGTCTTCGGACCGACTACACTCACCATTAAATCCTATGCAAGGCTGAAAACTCCTTTAAAAGCAAAAAAGACTGTACAGCAGTCTCCAGTACAAGGCCCCATGCCTAAGAAACAGATGCTTAAGATGGCTGAAGATTTAATTACCCTAATCAGGGGTTCTCATCCCCCTCCTGATAAAAGGCCAAGACAGGAGGAGGATTACGCTTCCTCTGACCAGGTCTCAATTTCCTCAGATTCTTCTGAGGAACAGGAATACTCTTTTCCCCCTTATAAAGATTCTGATGCTGAAGAGTCTATTCCCTCAGCATCTCCCCCAGAAGGCTACTCTTTTGAGGAAACTACATACCATGAGGGGAACATTTCCACTGGGAAGGCCAGGATTACTCTGATTCTAAGAAAAGGCTCCGAGAGTTCCTTTTACTACCCCAGCACAGACCACTTGGTATTCCACCCGTGTTAGACATTGTGGATTATGTTTATTTAGAGTCTAGCCTTAACCCAGACTCTCTACCTCCTGCACCAGCCAAACCAGACAGATACTACAGAGTCCCTGACTCACACAAATTCGTATATAAAAGCCCTGTTGCTGACCCAGAAACCATTTCCCAGGGTCCCAAAGGGGTTAAGGCCTCTATTGCTAAAAGTCCTGTACCCTCTGAAAGGGATTCCAGAGCATTAGACAGATGGGGAAAGAAAGTATATACCTCAGCTACTCTAGCCATGAGGGCCTTAAATTGCCAGTTTCACATGCTAAAATATCAGCAATACCTGATGTCTCAATTAAAACAAAAAATGATCACACATTCAGAGCAGCCTGATTTCAAGGAAATGCAAGATTTGTTGCATGCAGCTGAACAAGTGGGAAAACATACTTTACAATGTGGATTTCATTCATTGGAGGCTTCCTTTAGAGCAGCAGTGACTGGGTCTGTCATACGTAGGCATGCTTGGTTAAAAGAACAAACCCTACCTGATCATGTTAAAGCAAAGTTATTGGATGCACCCCTACAGCAGGATGTTTTATTTGGTGTAAAAGCAGAAGAGGTTTTAAAGAAAATGGAGGATAAGGCAAAATCTATGCAGACGGTCAAGGATCTTTCAACCCCCTCGTTTCAGCAGAAATTGGCCAACAAAAAACTAGTCCTTTCTAGCTTTTGACAGACCACAGAGGGGCAAATACAGACGCCCAAGGGGCAGAGGTCAGTCACAAGGCCCTTACAAGCCTCAGCAATGGGGTACCACAACCCAGAAAGGAGGAGAAGACAGGTCCCAAGCTACCAGAAGACAAACACAATGACTTAACCCTCAGACTGCCAAGCAAATATCTCTTGGCAGCTCCCTTGGGAGGAAAATTGGCACTTTTTGCAGACAACTGGCGCATCATCACAAAAGGCAAATGGGTCCTAAATATGGTCTCACAAGGATACAAATTCCACTTTCACACTTTACCAAGGATAAAAGGAATGCCAAACCTGCCACCAAATCAATGGGCAGAAGCTCAAAAACAAATTACAGCTCTCATGGACATGAGAGCCATTCAACAGGTACCTACACAGGAGCAAGGACAAGGATTTTACTCAAGACTCTTTCTAGTCCCCAGAAAGGACAAAGCCTGGAGACCCATTCTGGACCTCTCAATTCTAAACACTTATCTGCAAGTACCCAAATTCAAGATGCTAACACTACAGCAACTTCTTCCCATGCTGGGCAAGAAGGCTTGGCTAGTAACGTTGGATCTCAAGGAGGCATACCTGCATGTCCCCATCAGACAAAATTGCAGAAGATACCTCCGATTTATTGCAGGTTCAACTCATTATCAATGCTCTGCACTGCCCTTTGGCTTATCTACTGCGCCCAGGGTCTTCACAAAATGCCTGGCACCAGTGATTGCATACTGCAGACAAAAGGGAATTCAAATATATCCATACCTGGATGACTGCCTTATTCAAGCAGAAAGCAAGGACATTCTTTTAAAGCATCTGGCGTTTGTCAAACACCTATTAAGGTGCCTAGGGTACACAGTAAACGAAAAGAAATCAAAACTAATGCCCTCACAAGACATAATATTCCTGGGTGCCAGCTTAAATACAACGGCCCAGATTGCTTATCTCACGCCAGACGAGCAAGAACAACTGACTCAGTACTTCAAAATGATGGCAACAAAGACCCAACTCCCTGCAAGAAAAATTCTGCAGGCCTTGGGATTCATGGCATCTTGCATACTACTAATACCATTTGCAAAACTGCATATGAGGAAATTACAGTGGTACCTGAAAAGCGTATGGACTCAACACAGCCACAGCTTGGAAACAGTAATACCACTCATTCCCTGTCTTCAACAGGAGCTTCTATGGTGGGCTCAGGCATGTCACCTCAACAAGGGTCAGCCTTTTATCTTACCCACAACCAGGCAAACTATAACAACAGATGCATCAGATTATGCATGGGGAGCACACATGGCAGGACAGTGCATTCAGGGCAAATGGTGTACAGATCAAAGGCATCTGCATATCAATCAAAAAGAAATGCTAGCTGTACAAAATGCCCTAACAGCTTTCAAGGACCTCCTACATCCAGGACAACTCCTAATAAGGACAGACAACACCACGGTAATGTGGTACATAAACAAGCAAGGGGGCACACACTCCTACCCCCTATGCAGGCAAGCAATGACCTTGTGGAACACAGCACTGACCTACCAAGTTCAACTACAAGCACAATTCCTGCCAGGAAAGAAAAACACATTGGCAGACTATCTAAGCAGAAACATCATGGATCCTCAGGAGTGGAAACTAGATCCACAAGTATTTGCAATGAAAACTCAAAAATGGGGGCGCCCAGACATAGATCTGTTTGCCAACCCTCAAAACTGCCAACTTCGGAAATTTTGCATGAGGACATACCACACACTAGCTTGGAAAGTGGACGCCCTCTCATTCAGTTGGAAAAACCTTAACAGTGTATGCCTTTTCTCCACTGCCTCTTCTAGCAAAGGTGCTGCTGAAAGCCAGATTAGAGAGGCCATAAATGATACTCATTGCTCCAGACTGGCCATGCCAACACTGGTATCCAGTACTAAGGAACATGGCTCAAGGCCCACCATGGATTTTGCCTCAAATTCCTCGCCTGCTCACTCAGCAAAACAATCATATTCTACACAGCCAGCTCAAGGCTTTAAATCTGGCTGCATGGCAAATTACCTAAGCAACCAGTCAACACTTCTCTCTAAAGCTGTTATGGATGTCATTCTGGAGGCCAGGAGGCCCAGCACCAGGAAAACCTATTCAGACAAATGGCAAAGATTTTGCACCTGGAACCAGGCTAAAGGCCAAAATCCCCTTGTTCCAAACATTCCTCAGATTCTACAACATTTAACTGACATATTGCACAAAGGACTTTCTTTTTCATCTATTAAGATCCACGCTCAGCGATTTCAGCTCACTACAACACGGATCCTCCTATATTTTCACATCCACTACTAAGACAGTACCTCAGAGGGGCTAAGAACATAAGACCACCCCGGAGAGCACCAACACCAACTTGGGATCTCAACTTTGTCCTGGAAAAGCTTACACCGCCACCCTTTGAACCAGCTTTTACAGTTGATATACAGTTTCTATCATGGAAAACTGCCCAGCTGCTAGCAATAACTTCAGCACGAAGAGTCTCAGAGCTACAGGCCCTAATGGCAGTGGAGCCTTTCATCATTTTTCATCAAGACAGAGTTGCTCTATGAACTAACCCTTCCTTTATGCCAAAGGTGGTACCCAGTGTGGCCCTAAACCAAACCATTCATTTGCCCACCTTTTTCCCAAACCCCCAGAACAAAGGAGAAAGGCTCCTGCACACTTTGGACATTAACAGGCAATTACGTTACTACTTGGATAAAACTAAGGCTTTCAGAAATTCCGACCAGCTCTTTGTATCCTATGCTGCAGGATCACAAGGAAAAGCTATCTCAAAACAGACCATTTCAAAATGGATAGGACATTGTATCAGTTTCTGCTACACACATCATGGGAAACCTGTACCTGCTAGCATTAGGCCCCATTCCACCAGGGCTACAGCCACATAAACAGCCTTTCTCAGAGGGGTACCAACCAAGGATATTTTGGAGTCTGCAACTTGGAGTTCAGTGCACACCTTCAACAAGCACTATCACTTACCTCTATACTCTAAAACCAGAGCTGGCTTTGCCACTGCAGTTTTGCAGGGCCGACTAGCTTCTCCAAACCCTGTTTAGTTCCACCGCCCATCCTTAGCTTTGGGATTCAACCCAAGTGTGATGACTGTAGCAGTTTAACACAATGAATATAGTACAGTTTTGTACCTACCATAAATGTAGATGTTCAAGTGTTCACACTGCTGCAGTCCAGGTTACCCTCCCTCCATCCCCTCTGATCTAGCTGAACCTTTCTATACCTTTCTATTTTGTACAACCTTTGTGGTGTATTTGCTTGTAACTAAAGGTATTCCTTTTATTTCCTTTACATATTTAATTAGCAATATGTATTGCCTACCTACTTGGGGGCACCTGACATCTGGGGCAAGAAGAACTGAAGAAAATGGCGTCGGATGCCTCTTGTATACCCCTGGTGCTCTGACGTCAGGGAAGAAGCGACAGCAACCGATGCTGGACCAAGACTTTGGAACTCTGGCCGACTGCGGGGACCGCCTGACAGCAGGATAACCCAAGTGTGATGACTGCAGCACTGTGAACACTCTAACATCTACATTTATGGTAGGTACAAAACTGTACTTTCTTGCTACTTTAATAGCCATGTAAGTGAAAAACAGTAAGTCCCCCAAGCTTTGTGGAACAAATGTACCTACTTCTTTCAGTAACACTGGGCTTTTCCCAGAACTGTAATCCATTGTGTCAGGAGTTTACTTCAATTTTTATTCACTGTTAAACTGATACGTGAATATTGGTTACAGTAAGGCTTTGACTATGTGTGGATTTCATGCAATATCTTTATGAATAGTTGACATTAAGGTTAGCTGCACATTATGCCTGACACTTGCTTCCACATAATGGTACCACATATAGTCCTGAGAGAATTAAAACAGGAAATAGGATAATTCTTGCAGTGAACAGTATGTAAATTAAACCCCTTCTAACATACTCCCCCTACTAAGCCCTTAGCTATCTCCTTACCAATATAACCCAATATGTAGGCATCCAAGGTACTCGAGGATAAAACTGGGTTGGGCTGCATGGCCAGGCTTGTAAGGACCCGGTGGCCATTAACCTAGTATAAACCTATAAATGAACTGGTGCTAAACATTGGACCATTTTCCGTCATGACTTGGTCATATTGCAACAACAATGCAACAACAATGCAGCAGTGTGTGTGTGTGTGTGTGTGTGTGTGTGTGTGTGTGTGTGTGTGTGTGTGTGTGTGTGTGTGTGTGTGTGTGTGCACGCGCGTTTGTGTGCACATATGTATGTATATCTCTATGTATATAAATGTATATATGTGTGTGTTTGTGTATATTTATATGTATATACACGCACATGTGTGTGTAAATATGGATGAGTGGATATTCTACAGATATAAGTATGTATATATCTGTGTGATGTATGTGTGTATGTATAGAGAGATATATGTATATCTCTGTCCTTCTCTCTCTGCATCTCTCAAGTGGGGAAAGGTGTGTGTGTGTGTGTGTGTGTGTGTGTGTGTGTGTGTGTGTGTGTGTGTGTTGTACTGTATTGTAATAAATGCAGCTCTGAAGTCTTTAGTGTCATAATTCATTCTGAGCTTCTACATATCAATGTTTTTCCATCATTGGTCTCTCAGATATAGAATATTTTATAAGAAATGTATATTTTCCTGTGATGGTAATGGTTAGTTAATTGCCGTTCCTTACTGGACTTCAATATGTTTGGCTTACACAAAGTGCAGTATTCCTCTTGTACAGATTTTGTTGTGGATCATGTAGAAGGCTCAGGTGCTTGACTCTTCAGATGCATTCTGTAGTCTTTCCCATAATTTTGTATTCTTACTGTATACCCCAGCTTATAAATCTAGTTTTCTCCTGGAATTTTTATTGTAGCATTAGTGTGTCTGCTGATTTTTTTTTCTGTATTTCCCTTACTTTGTATTGATTTTTAGGTATCAGTAACTTAGGTGAAATGGATTACTTGCTTTTTTTAACATTCTGCCATTAAAAGCTGAGCTGGCAAAAGTCTGCAGTAATATGTTTGTATATTCCAAAATCATCCTTACAGCTTTTGCAACTGTTTTTTTGCTCTTGTGATATTTCATTGTTTAGATGGTTCTTTCCACTTGTCTATTGAACAGTGGGTAGTGTGGGCTGGACATTTTATTTGAATTCCCACCCATGCACTCATCTCTTGAAATACTGCCTTTTGTACTGTGTACCGTTATTAAGTATGACAACATTAGTATCTCGTGTGTGAATAATGTAGATTTAAATTTGCCAGTGCCTTCTGCAGCCATTTCTAACAATTTGATTATTCGGGAAACCTGGAATGATCTTCACATATAAACGGCTTCTTTGAATATGAGCACATCAGTGCTTAAAGTGCATGGAAGGCTTGGTAAAGGGCATCACTTTTGGCGTCTTCACTCAAAAATCATGGACAAAGCCAAAAATAATGATGGGGGGGGGGGGGGGCGGGGAGGATGCCCCAAAGCAGAATCAATTTTTAGATTTTACTCAACTTCACTTAAAAAGTTAATACAACAACAGATTTTTCATCTTATGTTTTCTGAAAATGTCTGGCATTGACTGACTGTAGTTATTAATTTGCAAGTGATGAGGGTTGAGGCAAAATCACTGACCTGCAAAACTGGAGACATTTGATAGGTATTGTTCATATAGTATACATTGACAATAGTGTACCTGTGCATTCCTGACTAGTACATCATATATCTTTCTGTTTTATGTCTCCTTTAGTAGTCTCATGTATGATCCATGTTTTCTCTGTCTGACTTTTGTCTTCTCACCTTCATTGGGAGTTACTTTTATTGTCTTTGAATATAAACCCTTAACACAGTTTGTTCCATGAAAGAGAAATAAGACTAAATTTTTTCATTTGTGATGATTATTTCTTAGTAACCTCCTTTGTAGCTTTTTTCGGTAACTAAATTTCTAAATCTCATTAGTACATTTCTGATGGCCAAAAGAGGTACTATGAGGTTAATCTGATGGACAAAAGAGGTACTATGAGGTTAATCCGACTATCTTTCTACAGTCCCTACTGTGCTTTGTTAGCCACTTTCTGTTCAGCTTCACAAGCCTCTGCTCCCCAACTTCCTGCTCCAAAGGAGGCGAACAGATTCTACAAAGTCACTGAAGCTCAGGAATTTTTGTATAAAAGCCCTTTTCTGACCCCGCTGTGATTTCCTTAGCTGCTGACAAGCCATCTACATTGATATTCTCATCTAAGTTTCTTCCTTCAAAGACAGTCATGCTATGGACCATTAGGAGAAGAAGTTTTGTTGTTGCCACTTAAGCTTTCGTTACTAGTCATATTTCTCAGATTGGGGTATTCTGACTGATTTACCAGATTTTGAGGCAAAGTCTTCTACCTTTTCTTTGTTGAGCACTGCTTCCCACGTGGCATGTCACTCTATAAAGTGTAGTTATGATGCTGCAGATGCCTCTTCTAGGGCAGCTGCATCAGAGTTTGTAATGAGACTGTATTCTAGTTTTGAAGTTAAACAATTTTTGAAAGGTGTTCTTTATATTAGGTCTCCAAGAAAACCTGTTATTCCCTCTTGGGACCTTTAATTTTCTTCTTCAGAAATTGACTTCTCTCTTTTTGAACCTGCAGTTTCCTCCTCCTTGCAAAACTGTATTTGGAAGCCCATAGAGGTAGTAGCTCTTACATCTGCCAAGAGGGACTCTGAACTTCAACCACTCATGGCAAGTTCTACCTTTTTATTTTTATACAAGGACAGGTTGTCTCTTGTATCAGTCCTTCTTTTATACCCAAGGTGGTTAACTATTTGTTCTCTAATCAAACCATTCCTCTGCCTTCTTTTTTCCCCTTTAAAAAACCACGACCAGCACAGAACAAGTGAATAACAAATTTCTATCTATTGTACAAACAATAGACAAATTGCTGCAAACCGGTTTCGGTATAAGCCTTTCTCAGTGCTAAACAAACAGAAAAATGTTAAGGTCCCATTCACACCTGCAGCTAAAATACACAGAACAAGACACACCCCCTATCATAACACCAGTTACATGTCATTTAAACTTGGAGTAAACAAAGTCCCTAACTTAATAATCCAAAACTTTTCTTTTTTATTTAAGATATGCCAACCAAGTTTATTATCTCCTTTAACAGTAATACGATCAATAGCAGTAAGTCTAAACTTAGCAGTAGGATGTTTTAAAACATGTCTGTACAAAGCATTAGACATTCTTTGGCCACAGATGTCACTAAAATATTCAAAAATATGAATCTTAAATTGTCTGGACATTTGTCGAATGTAAAATGCAGAACATTGACATTCAACCAAGTAGATAACCCATTCTGAAATACAATTATAGGTTCATAGGTTCATACTAGGCTGTCTGCCCTAGGGCATTTATAAGCCTAGCCAGAATGTGTTTGACTTTCGCCACCCATTTTAAATTTATTTTGCTATGCCCTTTTTCGAGGTTAGTATATTGTGCCTCTGTCTAACAGTGACACAGAAGTGATACCGGGGGTAAACCTACGATCTCCCATCCACTCATCAAGATTCCTCTTGAAGAGAGTCAATGAGGGACTCTGCCTAACCTGGACTGGGATTTTATTCCAGAGTGAAGGGAGCCTCTGGGTTATGAATCTGTCCCTCCAGCATGTCCTATTTATTTCAGTGCTGAGGTTCAAGTCTCGAGCGTGGCTCGATGGGATTTGGATTTTCTGAGGTGCAGCATGTCCATTAATTCCGGGTTGGACATGGCTTTATACGTCGGGCACAGATCGCCTCTGAACAGGCGGTATGCCACTGAGTAGAGCTGGAGTTTCTTTAACCGGGCAGCATATGGCATCTGTTTGAGCCCTTTGATCCTCTTGGTGAGGTACTTTTGGGGTCTTTCCAGTTGCTGCAGGAGTCTGGTAAGGTACATCCCCAAAGGGGCATTATACTCAATTATGGACCTGATGAGGGATGAGTAAAGAGGCACGATGACCTCCCCTGATCTAGATGTAAATCCCTTCATGATTAGGTGGGCTATATAAAATGTTTTTCTAACCACTTTGGCCACGTGGTTGTCAAATGAGAGATTACTATCAACTTGGGTCCCCAGGTCCCTAATTACTTCTTCTGTACTTAATGGATTACCACCTATGTGGTAATTTGTGGGCACTTTGATTTTGCCAAAGGGGATGACTATACACTTTTTGGCATTTAGCTTGAGGCCATGGCTCTGGCACCAGTTGTCTGTTTCTATGAGGCCCTTTTGGAGGATGCTTGTGTCGGCTGGAGAGTCGATTATGGCGCCCAGTTTGCAGTCATCTGCGAACTTGGTCAGCCACAGTCCTTCCGTGTTGACCTGTACCTCTGAGAAATATATACCGAACAAGAGAGGTCCCAGGACTGAGCCTTGTGGGACACCACTTGTAACTGGTTTGGAGTCTGACATGGCTCCAGCAATTCTAACCATGTGGGTTCTGTCCTTGAGCCAATTTGCAATCCATCTAGTGACATAGGGGTTTATATTTAAGCTGGTGAGCTTATCTATAATGCCCGAGTGGGGTGTTGTAGCGAAGGCTTTTGCGAGGTCCAGGTAGGCTGTGTGGACCACCTTCCCCTTGTCAATGGCCTTGATGACTGTTTCAAAGAAATCAACCAGGTTTAAGAGGCAGGATCTGCCCTTAACAAAGTCGAACTGGGTAGGATCCAGTGTCTGTAGGTCCCCAATATCTTTATTTATGAGGTCCATGATGATCCTTTCCATAGCTTTGCAGACCAAGCTAGTCAGGCTTATGGGGCGATAGTTTCCAGGATCCGTTGAGGCACCACCTTTATGGAGAGGGACCACTGTTGCTGTATGCCACTCTTTGGGCACATATCCTGTAGTAAGGCTGAGATTGAACAGTAGTTTTATGTTTGGGTTTAGCTCTTCTTGGAGTTCATGTAGGATGCAGCCTGGGACACCGTCTGGTCCCATTGATGCTGTGTTTTTTGCTTTGGAGAGGCGGCTCTTACCTGAGCATCTGAGATGTCAGGGGCAGCACTCTGCTGGGATAGATATTTGCCCTTTTGGTGGGAGTTTGCGCTGAACCTGTCAGCTAGGATGTTGGCAATGTCTGTGGGTTCAGTGTATTTTTTGTCATTTTGGACTAATTCTGAGCATATCTGGGAATTACCACCCAGGTTCCTAACATAACTAAAGAAAGCCTTGTGATTATCCTTAGTGTCCTGTGCAATTTTTCTCTCAAAGCTGGCCTTAGACAATTTTATGAGTGCCCGTAGTTTTTTGCTAATACTGATCAGTGATGCCTTACCTTTTTGGGATTTTGCTCTATCATTGACAAAGCATTTGATGTCATATACCATGGATGTGTTTGGTAGAAGAAAAATGGTTAATTTTAATAGCCTGTTGACAAAGAGTGCAGTGTCCACATGGGAAACACCCAATTAAGGGTATTCCTTCCACAGACTGTTGTATTATATTAATAGGTGACAAAGACGTTTCAAAAAATTTCCAATACTGTTCCCTTTTGTCTAAGTAAACTGACATTGCATAGGTAATGTTTTACCTAAATTCTTATCTGTCAAAAGAATGTCCCAATGTTTATCAATTAAATGGCAAAATTGTCTAGAATTAGCTCCAAAAGTTGTAATAAATCAGACCTGATGGTCCCCCGTAGAACATGTCTTTTATATTTTAATAAAGTTGGCCTATCCACAGGCTGGGCAGAACATTGTTGCTGATGTATAACTGCATCCTTATACCCTCTAGTACGAAATCTATCCATTTCTTAATTATGTATTTGTAACTCCTCTTTAGAGGAACTTATTTTGAATATACTAGCGGATACACAATTGGATCAAATTTGGTATATGTGTACCCTTGACATAAAGGTTTTATATGCAAATATACCTCATTGGGCAGGTTTGCAAGCTCTAGATTTTTGGTTAAATACCCTTTTATTATGTTTAACAAAACAAGTTTTGACCAAGAATGTCTTTTATTTTGATGTTTTTCTTTTTTTTTGCGATTTAAAGGCACCGCAATGGGGGCATCTTTTGCTTCCATTTATGCTGACCTTTTTATGGGATGTATAGAAGAACAATTGATGTAGGATGACAGACATAATATTTTTTTTGCCAGAGATGGATATAGGGAGACGTTACCTTGATGATTTTTGGCTGGTGTGGAAATCTGATGTAATATACTTGAAAGAATTTGTTCAGCATTTGAATGACAATAAATAGGGTCTGCAATTTACCATTTCTTATGATATTCAACAGATCTCTTTCCTTGATGTTAAGGTTATTAAACAACTTGTTGGTACAATGAATACTATCTTATTTAGAAAGGAAATTCAGTATAACACTCTGTTGGCAGCAGATAGCTGCCATCCATTCCGTATTGTAAGTAACATCCCTAAGTCCCGATTCTTAAGGGTCAAAACAGTATGTTCCTCTAAAGATGAGTTACAAAAACCTAATCAAGAACTGATGGATAGATTTTGTACTAGAGGGTATAAGGGTGCAGTTATACATCAGGCACAACATTTTGCACAGTCTGTGGATAGGTCAACTTTATTAAAATATAAGACACATTCTGTGGGGGGCCATCAGGTCTGATTTATTACAACTTTTGGAGCTAATTCTAGACAGTTTTGCTATTTAATTGCTAAACATTGGGGCATTCTTCTGACAGATAAGAATTTAGGTAAAATGTTGTCTATGCAATGTCAGTTTACTTACTGAAAAGGGAAGAGTATTGGGAATTTTTTTTATTATTTTAAAAAGTCTTTGTCAGTTGTTAATATAATACAATAGTCTATGGTAGGAATATCCTTAAATGAGTATTTCCCATGTGGGCAATGTACTGCTTGTCAACATGTTATAAAAATTAAACATTTTTCTTCTATTAACACATCTGTGATATTTGATATTAAATGCTTTGTCAACTGTATTTCAGAATGGGCTCTCTACTTAGTTGAATGTCAGTGTTCTGCATTTTATGTTGGACAAACGTCCAGACAATTTAAGATTAATATTTTTGAGCATTTTAGTGACATTCGTGGCTGCAGCATCTCTAATGCTTTATAAAGACATGTTTTAAAACATTCTACTGCTAAGTTTAGATTTACTGCTATTGATTGTATTACTGTTAAAGGATGTAATTAACTAGGTTGGCATAATATCTTAAATAACTAGGTTGGCATAATATCTTAAATAAAAAAGGAAAAATCTGAAGTAGTTGACTTCATTTGATCTTCAACATGTGGGTATACGGATCTGAATCGGATCCGAGACGGCCACATCACTAGCATCTGATCCGAGCTCCCAGCTCCTCCCCTTACCCCAATGCTCCCTTTCTTTCCCCCAGATCTCATTTGCCGCTGAAATGCTACACATCGCGGTCACAGAGCTCCAGGCTTTTTTGGGGTATGTTTGCTGTTTTTCGTTCAGGTGTGAGTGTAGGTTTCTTCCCTATCTTCTCCTTTCAACCTCCCATACCCGCGTTGTCTGTCGGTGGTTACAAAAAAAAAAAAAGTGCGTAGTTATTGCAGTTTTCCCTTTGGCCTTCCCACTCCCTCTGTTCTTCGAGTGAGTGTGTGTGAGTGTCTGTGGGTGTCTGTGGATGCTTGTGTCCTAAGATGGCTGAGATCCCCAAGCCGGTATGTAGGAAGTGCAGAGAGTGTGGCCATCAGATCTCCCCAGCTGATGGCCACACACTGTGCGTAGTGTGTATGGGCATGGCCCATTTGCTTACCTCCTGTCCTATTTGCGTGGGCTTCAACCCGCGGGCCCTTAAGGACAAGAAGGTTAAGCTGGTCATGAAGAGTTTGCTTCCTTCATAGAGGACGGCTGTCCCCCGTCACCTTCGGCAGCATAGTCTACTGCCATTTCTACTTCTGCTTCTCCCCAGGCCTCTGGGACTCAAACTCCCGCCATGAGGTCTAGGGAAGGAGACAAGTACAGGAAGGCTAAATCTAGGAAACGGTCTCTGGACTGCTTGGCTCCGGCATAGCCTCCAGCAAAATCTAAGACCCCTCCTAAGCCTAGTACTCCTCAGCTTTGATCGCCCAGTTTCTCCTCTGAGCTGGAGTTATCTAGACCACATTCTAGACCTTCCTCTCATCGGCACTCCTGGTCGGTGTCGGTAGCTTCATCTTCTAGGTCGAAAAGTAGCCTTAGTGAGGTGGAGATGGACAAGATGATGCAGAAGTTTATCCGCACCCAGATCCAGATGGGAGTCTTGCCAGCCCCCTCTCCCTCCAGAGCAGGGAGCTTGCATCCTTTCTTCACCCCTGTAACTCCTTCTCCCATACAACTGTCTGTTTTGGTGTCTTTGGATCCAAGGACTGTCAGGGTCAGGAGGTCGTCGCTAACTGTACCTTATACCACAACGCTGGCCATTGCCTTGAGTGTGTCGGCTCAGAGTTTCTCAGAATGCAGTCTCCCTCTCAGTATCTCTGCTCTTGCAGTCTCTGCTCTGACTCCCCCATCAGATCTGAGGAGGGCACCTCCTTTGATCGTTTCTCAGGATGTTCACTTCCCTTCGGCTTTTGACGTGGTGGAGAGGGTTCTCTCGAGTGTGTCTCGAGACCCCTGACCATCTTGTCCTCGGACTCAGCCCCGACTCCCTCTGCTCTGGGTACGGCCCCAACCTTCCTGTCCTCTAAGGGACAGCTTGTGCTCGCTTTGCCTCAGGGAGCTCCCATTCAGGAGCAACAAGAAGTTTGTAAGTCCCCCACCAGAGAGTCCCTCTAAGGAGGCTCCTTGCAAAAGGAGGCACCTGGACTCCTCTCCAGAGTCCCTCACAGATGACACTGACTTGGAGAAAGGGGAAGGTTCCCCCAGGTCACCCTCCCGAGGATGTCTCCTTTGGAGACATCATGGAACTCCTTCGCCAAAGGGAGGGGGGTGGTCCACCCAAAAGCCAACTCTGGACGAGTCAGTGTTCCTAGAGGCATTTGGCATGGGCCCATCTGCCTCCTGGGTGTCCCCTCCCATGGACCCGCTTGTGAACCTTATACGATCTCGGGCATGGAAGGAGCCGAACACCATGGAGCCTATCCCCAAGCATCCAGACAAGATACTTCTTACTCCAGCTAGTCCTGTCTGGTGGAGACAGAGTCCCCAGTCGACACTATGGTGGTGGCAGCTGCCACAAGTTAAGAGCTCGCACAGGAGAGCTCTATGGTGGGTCCATCCTCCTGACCGGGAGTTAAGGACTATGGACCATTTGGGCAAGTGGGTGTATACTTCAGCAGCCTTTTTAATAAGGGCACTGAATTATATGGTGCATGTCATCCGATTACAGCGTGACCTGATTAAAGAAGTTGTTGAGTCGCCCCTGGAGTCCATGTTGGCGGAGGGCAAGAAGACGTTCTCCGTGTGGATGGCCACTCCAAAAAGCAGTAGCAAACACATCCATGCCCCTCCTCTCCCATGCTACGGGGGGCAGCCAGGGAGGCTGGGTCCGGCGTTGCCATGAGGCGCCACGCGTGGCTCCGGCTTTGTCAGTTCTCGGAACCCTTCAAGGCGTTGTTTGCAAATGCCCAATATGATGTTTCTTCCCTGTTTGGGAAGTCTGTGAGTGAGACATTGGTCCTGTTTGGGAAGTCTGTGAGTGAGACACTGGTCCAGAGTGAGAACGATGGAAAGACACTGTCTGCCGTTGGGATCTGCTTCTCTGCCCCTCAAAGTTGCTTCTCTAGGAATCAATGACGGACAAAGCAGATGTGGTTCTGGAAATCTCAGTTCTCCAGGGACACTCAGGACTCATCTTTCCCCAGAAGCTGAGGGGGTTATGATGGACGCTGACCCAGAGGCAGAAGGGATCAGAGAAATTGAGTCTGTTCTTGGACAGGCCCGCACAGTAGCCCTGAGGGGCTGCCCAACTGCTCGTCTCAGGAGGCAGTTGGGTGTTGTCTCTCACTACACCCAACAGAGTGGGAGTCCGTAGAAACAGACTGCTGGGTGTTGCAAATCATATCCAGACATTATTCCTTCCCATTCGTAGATCCACCTCTCCCACCAAAACACCTGCCAGATGTTCCACCTGCGCAACGGGAGGTAGCACACTGGAAATAGACAAGCCCCTAAGTAAGCGAGTTATCCAACCCATCCCCCCAGACCAATCCGGATTGGGCATTTATTCCAGGTTCTTTTTGGTGCCAAAGAAGCCTGGGGAACTAAGACCCATTCTGGATCTTTCCGCCTTGCACTTGTCAGTAGCAAAGGAGAAATTCAGGATGGTCACTCTTCAGTCCAGGATGGTCACTCTTCAGTCCGTCCTGCCCTGTCTGCAGGCAGAGGATTGGATGTGCTTGATTGACCTTCAGGATGCATACTATATCATATCAAGATGGACAAGTGCTCTCGCAGGTTCCTCCACTTCCGGCTGGGGGCCAATCACTATCAGTTCAGGGCCCTCCCCTTTGGTCTCACCACAGTCCCCAGGGTGTTCACCAAAGTAATGGCAGTCGTAGCGGCTCACCTGAGGCTTCAGGGAAGTCAGGTCTTTCCTTACCTGGACAGTTGACTCCTTGCTGCCCCCACCAAGCGTCTACTTTGCCAAGCCAGGGACTGTTTCCTTGTATTAGCGAACAGTCTGGGCATTACTGTCAACCACAGCAAATCGTCACTGACTCCAGTCCAGACTTTAGAATTTATCTGAGCTCAGTTGGACACAATCCAAATGAAGGTTTACCTCACCCCAGCAAGGGTACACAGTGTAAGACTTCATGTTTCTTGCATTCTTCAGGCCCGTTTTCCCTCAGTGGAGATAGTTCTGTGGGCTCTGGGTTCCATGGCAGCCACAATCAATCTTCTACCCTTTGCACGACTTCATATGCGAGTTCTGCAGTGGACACTAGCAATTCAATGGTCTCTCCTCTCCATTGTCCCATCCAGTCCGTATATCCCAGGATTGCAGAGACTTCCTTCACTGGTGGTTTTTCTCCCTGGACCTTGTCGAGGGACGTCCCTTTCTTTCGCCCTGTCCCAAAACCACAGTGACCATGGATGCCTCCCAGCTGGGGGGGCATTGCTCAGGAAGGACAGTCCAAGGCACATGGTCCCCTTCTGAGACCAGTTTGTATATCAGCATCCTGGAGATGAAGTCTGTTCTTCTAGCACTGCAGGCCCTTCATGCCCATCTTCCTCTAGGGACTATTGCGATCCAGTCAGACAGCATGTCAGTATTCTGGTATATCAACAAACAAGGTGGAACCAGGTCTTACCCCCTGTGTCGTGAAGCCATGAGAATGTGGGAATGGGTGATTTCCACCATCCGTTTTCTGGTGGCAATGCACATCCCGGGACAGTCCAACATCCTAGCGGACAGACTCAGCAGGACTATTCTGATGCCTTATGAGTGGTCTCTGGATCCTTCAGTAGCTGAACAGATCTTCCTCAAGTGGGGTCGGCCTTGCTGCGATCTCTTCGCATCTCTTTCCAATGTGAAGTGCAGCAAGTTTTTCGCTCTGAATCCCCTCAAGGGGAAGCCTCCAGGGATGCATTGGTTCATGCTTGGCCTCCTGGCCTTCTCTATGCCTACCCCCCGTTACGTCTCATCCAAAGTTTCTCAGAAAGCTTGCAGGCTGGGGAGCACAGTGATCCTCATTGCCTCATTCTGGCCTTGCCAAGTCTGGTTCCTCTTCCTTTGGTCTCATCTGGTAGTTCCGCCATGGATCTTGGATCCGGTTCTGGATCTCATTTTTCATCCCTCGGAGACTCCTCATCCAGATCTGGACAGTCTGAAGCTTGCCTGCTCTGGTTCCATTAATGATTAGGATTCCTAGCTTATCCTCTCCGGTTAAAACCATTTTGGTGGTGACTCACAAATCTTCCACCAGGAAAATGTATTTTAGCAAGTGGAAATGTTTCTCTATAAGGGCCTGTCAATGGGACTTGGATCCCTTTACAGCTCTGGTCCCAGCAGTTTTAAAATTTTTGGCGACTATCTTCCATGAAGGTGCTAGCTCTTCTACGGTTAAAGTTCAACTGGCTGCCATCTCTAATTCCCATGTGGGGGAAAACATGGCTTCCCTGACTTCGTCTAGACTTTGCAAGACTTTTCTTAAAGGTGCCTTTCTTTTAAGACCTCCGGTGAATGATCCTACACCTCCATGGGACCTCACCTTGGTACTTCAGGGTCTAGTCTCCCCTTCCTTTGAGCCCGCAGCTTCAGTAGACCTGGAATGTACGTCTTGGAAGACTGCCTTTTTAGTGGCTATGACTTCTGCTAGGAGGGTGTCAGAACTTAAAGCATTGTCCATCAAGGTTCCTTACATGGCTTTCCATAAGGACAGGCACACTTATCCGTCCTTTCTTCCCAGAGTGGCCACAGAAACCAGTATTAACCAGACTATCAGTCTTCCTGTTTTCTTTCCTGATTTCCAAAACAGAGGTGAATATAAACTACATTTGTTGGACGTACATCGGCAACTGAGATTTTATTTACACAGAACGAATCCTTTCGCATATCTGATCAGTTGTCTCTTATTCGAAGCCATTTAGGCAAGCCAATTTCTAAAGTGACCATTGCTAGTTGGATTTACCAATGTGTCATCCGAGCATATTCGGACAAAGGCATTTCCTCTCTGGGTCAGGTAAAAGCAAATTCCACCAGTTCTATGGCCACTTCAGCGGCCTTTTGATCCCGGGTGTCACCTGATGATATTTGTTCTGTGGCTACTTGGTACTCACCTTATACCTTCATCTCATATTACAAGTTAAACATTGTTTCCAGGAGTAGGACATCGTCTGGCTCCACGGTGCTGTGGAATATCCTTCCATGAGGGCCACCCAGGTGTTAGTAGCTGGGGACTCTGTCCCACAGGTTGAAAATCAAATGAAGTCAACTACTTCAGATAAAGAAGTTATGTACTCACCATAACATTCCATCTGAGTAGTTGTACTTCATTTGTTTTCAACCATCACCCCCTCCTTCCCCTGGACCTTGCCACTGTTGGCCTAATCCCTGTATATAAGTGCTGAACACTATAGTGTCTCTCCTTGTTATGCTTGGACTAGGGATATTGGGGAGCCATTAGTATTAAGGTCTGATTGGGTCAAGCTTATGTTTTATGGAGCGGCAAACTCTTATCTGAGGGAAGGAAGGAAACAGGAGCATTATGGGTAAAAGGAGGAGCTTGGAGCTCGGATCATATGCTAGTGATGCAGCCGTCTCGGATCTGATTCAGATCCGTATACCCACAGGTTGAAGACAGATGCAGTACAACTACTCAGATGGAGCGTTATGATGAGTACATAACTTCTCTTTTTGGATTATTAAGTTATAGGCTTTATTTTCTCCAGATTTAAATGACATGTTCTAATTGGTGTAAGGTAGGGGGTGTGTCTTGTTCTGTATATTTAGTTGCAGGTGTGGATGGGATTTTAACATTTTTCTGTTTGTTTTGCACTGAGGAAGGCTTATGCCAAAACCGGTTTGCGGCAGTTTGTCCGTTTGTTTGTACAATAAATAGAAATTAGTTATTCACTTGTTCTGTGCTGGCTGTGTCTTTTTTCATGTGGATTTAACTTCATGTTTGGCCGTTGCTGTACTTGTGTACCATTGCTAGTTTGTTCCCCTTCCCAGAGAATAATAGTGAGAAGACTGGATAATAGATCCATTGTAGAAGTTGCCACTTGGTCCTCTGTACAGTACATGCCTTTGTTAAAAGTACAAGTTGGATGCCATTTATAGAGCTAGAGCAGGTTTCGCCAGGGCTGTCTTGTATGGGTTTTTGGAAACATCGTCTGACCACTTCCTCTTCCTCTTAAATTCTCCAGTAGCTTTTGTACTCTGCCATCTATTAACAATACTGCAGCAGTGACAGGGAAAGACGTAATACAGTTGTGTAAGATCTTACCCTCCTCCTCCTCCTCATGGTTGAAGTGTTCTGTCCTTCCCTCCTTCCCCCTGTTGCCTTTCTTCTGGTTTAGGGGTCTCTTTTTTTTTTTTTCCCCTCCTCCTCCCAGATGCACATGCTCAACCCTTCTCCTCTTTGTTTGCTCTGGTTCTTCTTTGGCAGTTCAGTTCTGAAGATTAGGTGCTCATACATCACTTGTGTACCTTACGTCTTGGATATAGGATATATGTCTGACGTATGGCACCTGGAAGAAAAGGATTTGGCAAATTGGCCGGACATTTGGCTGTCATCGGCAAGATGTCCCGTATGTAAAGAATACCGCAACAGCGAGAAGTAGGACATCTATAGTTATAAGATCTTACACAACTGTACTTTACTATTGATCGAAAGCTTCGTTTTGAAGTTGTAATATGAAAACTTACTGATATTGCATTTTTTCTTTGGTATTAGGATTAGTTGAGGTGATTGAATAGGATTATAATAGTTTAAACTTTTTTTTTTCATTTTAATTGTGATTTTTGCCAGCATTTTGTATGTTAACATTTCTGACAAGATTTTTTCATAAATGTATGCTTTATTTCTTGTCTAAAACTGTTTTATGTTGTTTCTAATCATTTGTTTCAGATTTTTTTTTTTAAATAGTTTATAAAAAGCTGGGGGACATTTGGCATACAGATACTTTAAACGGTGTTTCTGAAACTATAGTTTTATTCAGTGCAGTATTCAGGATAGTATTCATACAGAAATAGACTTCAGAATCAAGATTGCTATTTAGTGGGAGGATATTGGGATTTGGTAATTTTTGGTATTGTTCTGGCTAGTTTTTTGCTCCCTGACTTAATGGACTCCAGTATTGTGCTCCTCACCCCACCACCTACCTCTTGTGCACCTAAAAACAGAAGTAAATTAAAAAGTATGCCTCAGCCTATGACTTGTGACGCCACTGTATCCTTGGGCAGGCTGCCAGACCATTCACCCTTTTTTGCCTCCAAGCCCCCTTGTGGTCGAAGTACGATGACTGTGCATAGCATTAAAGGCAGAAATGTCCTTTGGGGCTGTACCATTGTCTGTCTCAGGTATGGGAGAACCAAACTCTTTAGGGGAAGTCTGGTGTACAGAATCTTTTGCCAGTGGCGATACATCTACCATCGAAGATTCTTGCAGTAGTGTACTGCATGCAAAAAGAGACAGAAGACTCACCATGTTGCAGGTCAACAGTCTGCAACTTTATTTTCACCTGAGTTGGTGTCTGTGGTAAGATGTATTATTTAGGCCATTGATTATGGGATGCAAACCCAGCTTGCCCTGGTGCTCCCACTCCCATTCAACCATCCAGGGATCCTGATGTTGAAGGGGATCTGGAATCTGAGATTTTGGAAGGGCCCGAGTCTGACCAGTCAGTTTCCTCTGAGGATGAATGGGTTCTGAAACTCAAACAGACCCCACCACCACCACCAAGTGCTAGCTAGGTTTAGGGATGTATTAATTTGGGAGGAATTATCAGCTGATCCAGAGATTAGCAGGGCATATGTTCTTTTGGAGGATAAAGCCTAAAGTGTTTAGAAATTAATTGTGCTCAACCATGCCTAGCTTCCAAGCCCCCTTGTCTGCAGATCCTGCTTCTGTGTCCCCAGAGACCTTTCCCAATGAAAAAACATGTCCTCATCAAACCCAGTCCCTCAAGATAAGCTAGGGGTAAGCTGCTAGAGTCTCTGGGAAAGAAGCTAGTGCATTCCAGATTTGTACATTTTAAAATGTCAAACTTCCAGTTAAAACACTGGTAGTTAGTTAATGTTGAGGTGTATGTATAGTATAGATGAGTTTGCTGCATCATTAACTGCTGAGCAGAAGGATTATGGGAAATAGATTGTTTCCAGTGTTTCTCAAGTGTCTAAACATGCTTTAAAGAGTACCTTAGAAGGGGACAGTACCATTTTTGAAATGCAATAATGGTTGTAGTGGTAAGGAGGTATGCATGGCTGCACAACCAAAAGTTTTCTCAAGTTAAAAGTTAAATTATGAATGTTCCACTTGATTCAGATTGTATGTTTGGTACAGCAGCTAATCTGATCCTAAAATATTGGTATGACAGAGGTAAGCTGAAACAAGGGGTATCTAAAATATTTCATACTCCCAAGTTTCTCCCAAATAAGCAGGATAGTTTTTGCTGGCTTTCCAAACAGAAGTCCCAGTCAAGGCACCAAAAGGAAAGGTCAGGACAAGAACTCTGCCAAACCTAACAAGATGGGTTTCTTACGTAAAAGGGTGGAAGAGGAGGTTATCCTTGTTACTGTGCTGAGGCTCAGATGGGAGCCCCGTCTCGAAAGTTGTCTCAACAAGATGGCCTGGCCATCAGTGGTTTCCAATAAATCTGTGCTCAACATTGTGGGCAGAGGTTATAGGTGGCACTGGAAGGAACATCACCCTTCATTCAGGGTGGGAGGGGTTCCCTCCTAAACTCCAACATATACTTAACTCATGGGTCATTGAGTCAGGTTCTCCTTTGGAGAGAGTGAAAGGTTTCTACTTCAGAATTTTCCTGGTCTCCAAAAGAGAGCTGTCATGGAGAGCAGTGTTAGACTTCTCCTTTCTGAATATTTTTAACAAGGTTCTCAAGTTCAAGCATGACTGCTTCATTGTGACCCTGGACATGAAGGATTCATATTGTCATATTCCCATTGCGTATCACTAAAAGATATATCTGAGATTTATTGTGCCTGGTTCACGCTGTCAGTTCTTTGCATTGCCTTTGGGCTGTCCGCTGCACCCAGAGTGTTTACAAAATGCCTTGCTGTGTTAGTGGCTCACTGCCGGACTCTTGACATTCACATTTTCCCTTTCTTAGATGACTTGATGGTCTGTACAGAGCCTGTGTCTGGGTGTTAGGAATCTCTAGAGAAGGTCTTGACCTTAATCTCCCTGCTAGGGTACAAGGTGAACCTTTGTGAGAGTGTCCAGCATGACTTCTAAAGACCCATTTTCCTGGGTTGCTTATCTTCTTGAAGGCAAGTTCCTGTCATACCACACTGTTTCTGGAATTTTGCAGGAGGAACATTGCTTGGCAAGAGAATTTCTAAAAATTCTAGAGCTGGTGGTGTCTGATTCTCACACCACTGGCCCATCTCCCCGAGGAAAATTCAGTGGTATGTATGAAATTGTTGGATCCAACATTTACATTTCATGGAAGTCCAGTTTTCAGTGCTGGACTTCTTGAGATGAGTTACAGTAATGGTATCAATCCAGAACTTCTGTTTTCACACCTGTTCTGGTGCAATTTGTCCAGATAAATGTGTGTGTCATGGGAGTGCAAGTGCAGGCCAATTGGAGGCCCAAGGATGCATGGATGCTCATCATTATCTTGGAAATGTTGATGGGGATCTATGCCTTGAAAGTCCTTCACCACCTATGGATTCTGAGTCCTCTTCTTGTGGTTATGGACGATGCCACAGTGGTGTGGTACCTCAACAAACAAGAGGATACAATGTCTTACACTCTGTGCCAGTTGGCAGTAATGACCTGGGAGCTAGCTTTATAGCATTCTGTGACTCTTCAGGCATCATACAGATTGTGGCAGGCAGACTAAGCAGATCTTAGATCCACTTGAGTGGCAGTTTAAGGCCGTGGTGTTTCAGGATCTAGTCTAGATGTTGGGAACACTTCAAAGAGTTCTGTTCACCTCCTTTCAAAACACAGCTGAAGAATTCTGTTCAGACATCCTTGTAGCCATGCTGGGAGGACAGGTGCATTCTTGTTCCCTTGGGCGGAAATTTTCCTGTATGCATTCCCATCCTTTCCACTAATTTGCAAGGTACATCTGCAGATTCACAGTGACCCCCTATTGGCCTAGGAAATCTTGGTTCTCCGTTCTAATGTTACTGCCCAGTGTTGATTCAGTCTCGACTCTATCATGGTACTTGTTTCATGATAATGTGCAGCAGGTGTTAAAGGACGCCAGAAAACCTGTTACGAGAAAATCTTATGTTTATAAATGGATGAGGTTTTCGAAGTGGTGTCTAAATGGGAACAGAAGGTCCCTTGAGATTAACATCCCCCAGTCTTGCAATATTTGTGTGAGCTACTTCGTGATGACTCGTCATATATGCCCATTAAGGTGCATTTAGTAGGCATCACTGCTTGTCTGCCTTTGGGATCCCTTTCTTTCTTTCTCTCTTTCTCTTTTGGTATAACAATTCTTGAAAGGGTTATTGCATATGAGACCCCTCGCAAACTAATTCCTCCATTGTGGGATCTCCACTATGCTCTGGAAAAACTGACCTTACCAATTTTCAAACCCACTGTTCAGGCTTTTCTGAAGCTTTTAACATGGTAAACTGTTTTGCTTACTGCTCCAACATGTGCAAAGTGAGTCTGCTGAGCTACAGGCTCTCACAGTGGGGCAACCTTACCTTATTTTTCACAGGGGTAGGGTTGTGTCGTGTAACCCCTTTTTCAAACTGAAAATAGTCTCAGACTGATTGAGAGTGAATTCTGTTAACTTCCCTGTGTTCTTTACAAAACCTAAGAATAAGGGAGAGAGGGTATTCCATACCTTGGATGTGTGCCAGCAACTGAGGTACTCCCTTGACAGAACTAAATCCTTCAGGAAGACTGAAAATCTGTTTATTTTCTGCACCAGGGCAAAGAAGGGTCAACCTTGTCTCTAAGCAAACCATTGTACATTGGTTGTACTCTGGCATTGTTTCCTATTGCACTCACCATGGCAAGGTGAATCCAAGTAAGATCCTTTTCCTCTTTAGTGGTGTATTGGAAAGGAGTGGACTCGAAATATTATTGAAGCAGCAACTTTGTCCTCTGTTCATACCTTTGTGAAGCACTACAAGCTTGGATGCCTTTTCTAGATTCAGAGCAGGATTTGCTAGGACCATTCTCCAGGGGCTCCTAGACCCTTATCCTGTCTCCTGCCAGTTTGGCTATGCTTTGGGGATTTACCTGAATGCCTGTGAGGCAGTGTATTCGTTGGACATAGTGCAGTTGCACAAGTCCTCCTTACCTGTAACAGCAGGTGTTCATAGAACATACTGCTTTACTGCAAGTACTCACTCACCACCCCTCTGTTTTGGATGTACATAATTTGTTGTTTAGGTTGTTGTTGAGCACTGCTTTGCAACTTTTA
Organism: Protopterus annectens; assembly: GCF_019279795.1. Taxonomy (NCBI): domain Eukaryota; kingdom Metazoa; phylum Chordata; order Ceratodontiformes; family Protopteridae; genus Protopterus; species Protopterus annectens. The sequence goes on along the minus strand of NC_056745.1, from coordinate 1,543,072,468 downwards.
TTGTTTTGTGCACGTGTATGTGTTTGTTTGTTTTTTTTGGTTAGGGGACAGTAGGTGTTGGCAAAGCTTGTGTTTCCATCTTCTTTTCCTTCTGGACTCTAGAAAACAAAACCCCTGTGTTTGGGTCTTTAAGGCAGTCTTTGTGCTGCCAGGTTATTGGTCTGTCAAACCCACAGACTAGCATTAGGATGGAGTCTGACATCTACTTTTAGAGGTAGGCAACACTTGCGCAACTGTATTTTATACTGCCGTGCAAGTGCAAAGTCCATTAGCACTGAATGTGGCTTTCAGCAGAATTATTGTCTGTACTTGCTGAAGGAGTGGTATAGTCATGAGCCTGCCAGCCCTTGTATAGCTCGGTGGATTTCATGCTGGCTGGTTACAAATTTAAAGCTTTGATAAAAACTTTTTATTAGAACTAGAGATGATTATATTTGACGTTCCTCAGAGGTCTGTGCTCAGTCTTGCTCAACATAATTATGAAATTTTTTTGTAGTACCTTTAGTATGCCATCCAAATTCACAGGTGACTGTTAGCTAGAGCAATGGTGCCATGCTTTAGCTATCATTTAAATCTTCAGTTGTGCTCAATTCAAATTCATGTCTGGACAGCTAATCAATTGCCTGCTTTAGAGAAAGGTGCACTGACTTGTATGCCATTATTAATAGTCTATTGATGCAGTTACCCAGTGTGGCAAAAAACTCCGTTGTGAGCTTTTTTGAGAAGTATTTTTACAAATATGACATTAGATAACTGAAACAAATTACAGAGATCGGAGTATGAAGTATGTTAATAGATTGAAGTGACATTATAGCAAGATGTTATCTAAAACTGAAAGTCATTTTAATACTATTTAATCATGGCAACCGGTTGTTTTGGTTTCCTTACTTACAACTTTAATCAGATTGGGGTAACTCTGGATGAATATGGCTAGGCTTGTAACGGCTGTAGGGCAGTTAGCCTTGTAACCTCTTATGAACTTATGAATCTATGAAGGCATTTTTTTGTGAGACCGCCTAATCTAATGCAGCAAGGAGCAAAGAAACAAAATATGTATTCTGCACTGTCATACATGATTTGTATGGTTTTGCACATCCAGTCACAGTAGACCTTGGTGCACATCTAGTCACAGTAGACCTTGGTGCACATCTAGTCACAGTAGACCTTGGTGCACATCTAGCCACAGTAGACCTTGGTGCACATCCAGTCACAGTAGACCTTGGTGCACATCCAGTCACAGTAGACCTTGGTGCACATCCAGTCACAGTAGACCTTGGTGCACATCCAGTCACAGTAGACCTTGGTGCACATCCAGTCACAGTAGACCTTGGTGCACATCCAGTCACAGTAGACCTTGGTGCACAGAGACGTTTTGCCTCTCCACACCTTTATCTTATTTCTGAACCTCACAGTTGTATTTGATCCCCTCATTTTTTGCACATTTGGCCCATCATTAGATGAAGGGCTTTGCAATTTGCATTTGTTGTGGTTTGTGTGACTGGGTAGAAATGCTTTTATCATCAATTTGTTAGGTACTCACATATTTTGAGGAGAATTTTGATAAGTCAGTTAGTCATTAGACCCTTGTCAGCCATGCCTCATACCCACTGGGCAGAAGTTATTGTGTCAGAGAATACAGTCTGAGCATCATATCAAGAATTTACATTGCAAGAAAAAATAAGTATTAACACGACGATAAATCCAGTCAGCACCAAGTGTAAAATAATAATGGAATAAGTGACCAGAACGACAAATTCACTAACACTTTTTAATGGGTGCAAAAACAAGTAAAATAGAGAAAGTTAAAACAAAAAGTAAAATACAAGTAAAATAGAGAAAGTTAAAACAAAAAGTAAAATACAAAAGGTGTAGAAGGCATATTACTCCGATTGCAAGTATTCCACTTTTAGGTATCTGCTGTCTGAGGATTATGGCTGGCAGTTTCCAGAGAGGACCTCAGAAACTAAAAGCCAGAGGTCTGTCTTTGAGTCATAAATCGTGGCCGTTTTTTCGTGAAGGCAGTTCAGAGTTTCACTTTCAGTGTCTACTTAGTTTCCTCTGAACTTAAAGGTTCCATGGCATTAGACATGTAATCCATACCCTTCTCTACAGACAATACAAAGAATTATGCAGTTGGTGATTTGAATATGTACAAAGCATTAGGTACTCTAATTTCTAGATTTAGTAAGAGATGAGGTATTGCTAACTTAATCTCACTCGCATTTGAGTGGGAAGATTCTTGTAGATATTGGTGCTTTGCTCCTCCTAGTTGAACTTCAATAATTAGGTTTATTCCTGAGTTAGGCACAGAAGTATTTTGCTCATTTCTGTACTTTTTTAGTATTTGATTAAAACAATCTTCATAGTTCTGCTGCTGTTTTTATTTCTGATAATTTTTGAGTTCACAGATATGTTTTGTAGTAGTTTGCTAAAGAAAAGTCTGTATTTATTCAGGAGGTTTTCCAGTTTTACTTGAGAGAAAGTGTTCTGTGTTCTAATCTGTTTCAAAACCGTTCTCAGTTAATGGAGAAAGAAGCCTTATCACTGTGAAGAATATGTATTTTATTTATTTGGTACTTTTTGTATTTCTAACAGAACCAGCGAACAAAACAGAGCAATGTCTTGGCTCCAGTGATTGACCTGAAAAGAGGTGGGTCCAGTGATGACAGGCAGATAGTTGATACCCCACCACATATAGGCACTGGTGTAAAGGTAAGTAAATCTCATTGATATCTTTTCATACTGTAACATCTGTTACCCTAAATGGTGGACATTGAATTGTACTGTGGGAAACTGTGTTGATTTTTGTCCCCCATTCCACTCATTCATTCTCTAGTTACTCACTTAATTCAAGTCATGGTTTTAGGGGTGCTGGAGTCTATCTAGACAGTCACTGAATGGGGGAAGAGGAAAATGTCCTGAAAAAGGCACTAGCCTATCACAGAAAACACACACTCACCTGTGGTATGCTTTTGGAATGAAGGATGAAACTGAAACACCAGAACCCACAAAAACATAAGGAGGATGTGCATCCTCCACACAGAAACCACCCAGTTGAGAACAGAATGAAATCCAAGAGTTGTAAGACTACAATGCTAACCGCAGCATCAGTCTGGCAGAGTGTAGAATTTCTTGGTCTCTGGTAGTAGCATCATGTCTGTGAATGAAATATACTACTGATTTGCCAGCTTAATTCATGCTTTGTGTTATTTCTTAGAATTACAAATATTTATTTGACTATATAGTGGTATAGTAACGAAACAGTTCCGCTTAGGCAACAAAGCTCGCCGCTCTTTATTAAACTTTAAAAGTTAATCTATATCCAACGTTTTTCGTTTAAATCAAGGTTTAAACTTCTTCAGAAACTGGCAAATATCCATCTAATATTAACCTCTTACTTATATAGGAAGCAGTTAAAATTGCCCGCCAAAATTCTTAAAGTGAAACCTCTACTTTAAAACTCCGATTATGGATTATATATAAAACACTCAAAAAATATCATATTTAGATTATTTTAAAATTCAAATAAAATATATAGTTAAAATCTTTGATATTTAATATTTAAAATTATAATATTTAATATTTAATTATTTAATTAACTAACATTTCCCTGGGTTTAAGTATTATTTAAACTTTATTTAACTTTTTAATGTATGTGTTAATCTATTGTCCACGTTTATAACAGTAAACAATAAAAATAAAGATGATCAAAAATAACAATGAAAATACATTCAGAAACTTTCCTGCATTTTTAATATGCGTTTTTTACTAGTTAATGAAAATAAAAATAAAAAAGTTAAAATGTCTTAAAAATTTTTTTGGTCTTTTGGTGTTTCCGCTATGGCTGGTAGTACGCCGGATAACTCTTTGGATAACACGCCTGGGATTTTCAATTGTTCACAAGAAAGAGAGAGTGGATCGGTGCATGAACTTACTTTACTGGTCCAGCTCTTATCTCAGAAACTTGATCACGTTAATGAGAGACTTGATTTAGTAATGACAGCGCAGCAAAACAAGAACCAATAGGACCGAATGGTCGCGTCAGCAACGGAGCAGCAGAGACAAGAGGAACAGAATCGTTCACTGTTTACTGATATGGAGCAAGCGGAAGGTAGAGTTATTACACTGGGACAAAGATGTAATCAAGCTAAATCTGCACATAAAGTAACTGCAACTACACCTTTAGGACAACAGTTACAACAAAGACAGAATTTAAATACAAATAAGGATAATAATGATTTACGTGAACAGGACGCTGTTAGAATTATTGATATCACAGAATAATGCAGCATCCACCAGCAACCTACCAAGCGTTGTGCCTGTACCAAGTAATTCAATGGTCAATTTGAAAGATTGGCTTATGGCACCAACAGGTCTATGGGAAAATAATACTTTAAGTAATAGAACAGCACAAGAAAATGAACAAGAGGTACCTGTTTCAGAACTTTTGAATGTATTGGATTCAAAGATGTTGAAATACAAAAAATTTAGGTTTAGAAATCGAATATTTTCATGAATGTCTGAAATTGGAAATAGTCCCTAAGGGTCTCAGAACATGGAGATACCCTACGGGTTTAATACCAGGTTCTTTATTCCATCAGGACCTGATTAAATTATTCAACCATAATGGCATGCAGTTGCTGGAGACAATGGTAAAACATTATACCCTAACTATGAAAGATCTGGAACCTGAAATAGTCTAGATAACAAATAAAACAACATGCAGACTTTTTAAGATATAAGTATGACTATCAAAGATGCTTCAAAAGTATTGAGCAATATCTGCAAAAGATAAGGGTTAATAAGGTTAAAAAACTGCAGAGAGATCAAGCTCAGTATAAAATGGGTGTGGCATACCCCTCTCCACCAAAGGCAAATGCGCAAGAGAAACACCATTAATTCAGTAATCACACAGATGAAACAAGTCATGATTTAGTCATGACACCTGAAGCAGATTCACAAGAACAAGGCATGCATATGAATGCACAGACAGATGAGTTACAAGAAGAAAATATTAGAAGTGATAGAATTAAGCAACGTAATTACAACAATAACAACCAGAATAACAATATATATAATAATGGAAATAATGATCAACATTCATCTGCATCCAACCCTGGACAGGGTTTTCCACGACGAAACCAAAGAAAGCAATGGAACAGGAGAAAAAATCACAATCACAGGAGGTAACAAGTGATGAAGAAACAAATGGAATGACACTAGTTAAAAACACGCACCAAGATTTCACAGTATTCAATTTCTCGTCATTTACTGTTACTACACAACTAGCTAACATATTAGCAAAAGGATCAACCTTTGTACCCTCTAACAAAATGGATATAGCTCATATTATTTGTGATATCAAATTATTTACAAGGAAACTGAATCTCGAAACAACTTTTGGGCAGTCAGAATCCAGTAAATGATCCATTGAGAGTAGCTAGTTGTTTTAATCCACCTTTACATAACACGCTTCACACATTTGAGAAAATGTGCGAAATTGACTTAAGACAACTGCATCAGAAAAAGAAAAAATATTCTTATAATTTAACTAAAGACGAGAGAGATAATCTTAAGTTATTAACGCAAGCTGAGGTTAGAATCATGAACCCAGATAAAGGGGGAGGGCTGGTGATAATGGACGCGGTGGATTATAACAACAAACTAACCGACCATCTAAGATTAGATGCATATGAGGAATCATCATTAAACAAATATAATAAAGCAAATCAATTTATTAAACGTTTGCTGAATGAATTCTTCATAGAGGCGAGAATTGATATACATCTATTCAATTACTTAATGATAGAAGCCCCAAAAGTACCAACAATATTTGGAGTTCCAAAAATCCATAAAGACATCCAGAATCCACCTTTTAGACCAATAGTGGATGGTAGAAATTTGTCCACATATGCTTGTGCCAAGTATGTAGATGTGATACTTAAGAAATTTGTAGTTAAGGTTGAATGGATAATAAAGGATTCATGGAATTTTTTGGAGAAAATTAACAATTTGAAATATCAGCAAGAAAATCATTTTATTTCAATAGATGTGAAGGAACTCTATACTAGTATCCCCCATCAACAAGGCATTGAATGGGTATTAGAAAACATGCGCAATAAAAATGCAGGATCAGAGGAAATAACTCTCATTGGAGAATTGTTGGATATAATTTTGTCCTATAACTTCATCTTATTTGACAAGGAATTCTATAAACAAAGGAAAGGAATTGCGATGGGATCCCCATGTGGATCAAGTTTTGCGAATCTAGTAATGTCCCATTGGGAGAAGAATTTCATCTTTAACAACATTGTATTGAAGGACAAAATAATCCTCTATGCTAGATTCATAGATGACATATTAATAATATTTCAAGGAGATGAAGAACAGGCAACAGACATTGTAAATCTATTCAATGAGAGTACGAACTTTTTACGATTTACCCATATTTTCAATGAAGAATCCATTGCTTACTTAGATGACAAGTTGAGTAAGAATAAATCTAAACAATGCTACGAAGCGAATATTTTTAGAAAACCAACCTATTCTAATAAATTTTTGCACTTCTCCAGTGAACATCCAATACACCAGAAAAAATCGGTGGTAAAAGGACAGCTCGTCAGAGCAGCATGGATGATCACAACTGACTTAGAATTTGATCAAGAATGTTCATTATTAAAGCAAATGTACATCAATAGGAAATATCTCTCTAGCTTTTTGGATCCTATATTAGAAGAAGTTAAAACAAAAAGACAAGAGGGTTACTTCACTCCCATATTAAAGCAGAAATGTGATGCTATCTCAAGAGAAGGAAGCCAAAATACGCAATATGGGCAAACAATTCCAAGAGGAGAATCAAATAAGGAAAGCTATAATTTAGCATGTATATTAAATTTTTCTATGGACTTTAATAGTATTAAGGAGATCATATTGAAAAATTGGAACATTGTTAACGACGATTATATACTAACTTGTAAGTTAGGCACTGTGCCTAAAATTATATGCAAGAAGGGCTTCAATCTTAAAAACATCTTGCAAAAGCATCAAAACAACAAAACACCAATAATGAACAGAGGAATGGGCCAATGTGGAAATTGCCCTTATTGCGTGCATATGTCTTCAGTAATATCAGCAACCATTAATGGACATAAAGTTCACATAAAAGGGAAATTTAATTGCAATTCCAAAGGAGTGGTGTACTTAGCCTCCTGCCAATGTTGCCCTTGCTTCTATATAGGAAAAATAGAGCGGAGGTTAAGGGACACTGTACGAGCATTTGAGAAGCATTAACCTACAAAAAGAAGACAATGCTCTAGCAAGACATGTGTTGGCATACCTCCATCATAAATTTTGTTTTAAGGTTATTTATCAACTTAAACAAGAAATGAGAGGTGGTCCATTTAATATATTATTAGAGAAAAGTGAACTTTTATGGCAAATCAAATTAAACGCGTTCACCTATCCAGGTTTAAATGAAAAATGCTCAATAATGAGCCTTTTAAAATTGAAAAGCTTAGAAAGATAGTCATGTTTATACAACAATAATACTCATAATATATTCACAAAGAATATTATAAAGTTGACAGTTTTATGGTAAATTAATTCAATATTATTTAACTAAATTTAAGACAAATTTTAATAATGGCAAAAAGTATTTTAAATTAAAAATGTAAACAAACATTTATTTAGTTGGTTTGTATGTGCAAGTGTTTTGTTTAGATTCATGTACAGGAAACAATTGCTTAAATTAATATTGATTTATATTTAATTTAATCATAATTTTATATGAGTGAGCATTTGAGTTCATATATATAAAAAATTGCTTAATTTCAGTAATGAATGAATTTTTTGAAAGTTAAGCAATAAGCGATCAGGTTGTAAGTCACTGCACATTATTAATTATTAATGTTTGATTACCATCAACATTATTAGAACTATCACTATTAGAACAACTATTATTAGAAAACGGATTTTTAAGATATTTTTAACTTTTTTATTTTTAGTTTCATTAACTAGTAAAAAAACGCATATTAAAAATGCAGGAAAGTTTCTGAATGTATTTTCATTATTATTTTTTTATTATTTTTGATCATCTTTATTTTTATTTTTATTGTTTACCATTATAAACGTGGACAATAGATTAACACATACATTAAAAAGTTAAATAAAGTTTAAATAATACTTAACAAACCCAGGGAAATGTTAGTTAATTAAATAATTAAATATTATAATTTTAAATATTAAATATCAAAGATTTTAACTATATATTTTATTTGAATTTTAAAATAATCTAAATATGATATTTTTTGAGTGTTTTATATATAATCCATAATCGGAGTTTTAAAGTAGAGATTTCACTTTAAGAATTTTGGCGGGCAATTTTAACTGCTTCCTATATAAGTAAGAGGTTAATATTAGATGGATATTTGCCAGTTTCTGAAGAAGTTTAAACATTGATTTAAACGAAAAACGTTGGATATAGATTAACTTTTAAAGTTTAATAAAGAGTGGCGAGCTTTGTTGCCTAAGCGGAACTGTTTCATTATTTTTCGTTGGTTTGGAGATTTTTGTTTATACAGTGGTATAGTAGTTAACATTGCTGCCTCAGCAATTGGTTCTTTTGGTCAGTTAATAAGTAAATTATCTTCTTTATTTAAACTGCCTGGCCTCCATGTATTTGTTGAGATTTTCTGTTATTTTTGTTTACTGCAAGATGTGCTGCTTATTGTACTGGTTATTGCTAAGCTTGTAAACTGCCTGCAGGTGTCTGCATGCACACTTGCACATATGAGTGTCAGTGTGTCACACTGTGATGAACTGGCATCCCATCCAGGATTGGTTCTCTGCCATATGCTCACTGACTGCTCGGTTAGGGCCTAGCTCACCCTGCATCCTCAATAGGGTGAAGTGGATTTCAGAAAATGAATGAGTAAAAAAGAAATGAGTATGAATCTACTGTGATATTTAATATATAAATGATCATTAAATGCTCAATTACTCCAAAAGGCTGGTATAAGTAAGTCTGCATGAACAGACATTTTGAGTGGCGGTTACAGTACAACATAGAAATTTTGTTTATGTAGATATGAGTCATATTATGTAGTGGGCAACAGGGAACATTGCTTTTTCTAGTTTGGCTGACATTATTTACATCTTGTTAACCAATCACATTTAAAAACTGACATTTTGTGTTTTCATGTTAACCACCCCCAGCCTCTTCCAGGTTCAATACTTGTTAACTTGGTTAAATGTCTTCTAGAAAGTAGCAAATCATTTTTTATTTCTGTTTCCCATTTTGCTCAAATCGTCCTTCACCTTTGTATGAGGATGCTGCTGTGCTGTACCAGTTCATCATTTAGGCTGTGAGAAAGTCATACTTCTATTGGCTTTGCTCCCATCTGGGTTCCTTGGGTCCTTTTTCTGTAACACCCTCCTAATGTAGACTTGGATCTTGACTGAGCCATGAAGTTCTGGCTTCTGGCAATGTCCTGGTTTTCAGGGGGATGTTCATTTAAGAGTGGCTTTTCCCCAAAAATTATTTTGCACAGCAAGTAGTGCTTTCCCATAAGTCATCCCCCCATCTTTTAGATATTATGCCCCTCCTATGATGCACTGTATGAGCTGCAACCACAGACATCATGTAGGAGTGGTCAGTACGATATCTTTTCCGCACATCCTGCTGATGAACCGGTTCTCATTTACTCTTTACTGTTCCCCAGGCAGGTCTACTGGTACTTTGCTGGATAGACCCTAAAATGTTGTGACTGTTTATGTGTCTACATGACTTTGTCATTAATAGTTGACATTCTTTAACATCAGGGCTAATTTTTTTTTAATATTGGAACATAGACTGCTCAGAGCATTCGAAGAAAACTTTACATTAAATTAAACTAATCACAGAAGGAAACCTTTTATGATGGGTGAGGGGGGGACCGAAATTCAAAGTTCAAAGGTTAGTACTAGGCTAACTGCCCTTGTGAGCTATTTTAAGCCTAGCCAATTATCCCTTGTAAGACTCAAACCCTGCACATTGCATATGTAAGGCAAACACCTTAACCATTAGGCCACCCTCCCACAAATTCATATACAAACGTGTTTTAAATGGGGGAGCTTCACCTTGCCACTCTATCACACAGCCATGAACAAAATATCAGCAGTTGCAAAAGTGCAGAAACCCAACAGTTATTACCATGAAATGCAAAAGTCCAGAAACCCAACAGTTATTACTAATGAAGTACAAAATCATTTAAAGTATGAAAAGGTACATAAACACATTGAATAATGATGCAGAAATATAATAGCAGCACTTTGTTTCAATGTGGAGTATCCATCTAGTTTGCGTGGAGCAGAATTGAAGCAGATACACTTAAATCTCAATGGCATGGTTGGTAAGTTCTGTGTAATTAAGCCAAGCCTCATTCAAGTATGATAGTTTTATACAGCTGTTGATGTATGCCGAGCCTGTAATCTACCCAAATGTCAAAGGCCTTTTAGATTCAGCTGTAACAAATGGGATCCTCTGCAACCTCACAGATATTCTACCAAAGCAACATTCACCATGACACACACAGCTGTAACTCAGTGTCTCACATTGTAGTCCCATAAGGCAAACCTCCACTCAAACAAATGTTCTAGTCATAGGTGATTCCATCTTGAGACACACAAATGTTCCATTCACTAAGCTCTGTAAGGAGAAGGTCATGGTCAGCTGCATGTCAGAGTTCAGGGTCTGCCAGATTGTGTACGCAGTCATGTCGTAAAACCTCAAGTACCAGTAAGACTCTGTCATTGTACACGTGGATATAAATTACCTGAGGCGTACCTTTCTGGACTGTATGAAGAGAGACAAAGGAGCTCTCAGACTGTGTATCCTAGGCTGGTATAAGCCTTACATTGAGCAGCATTCTACCTTCTACAAGGATGATACCAGAATTTGATCAGAAGATAACTAACTTTAGCAATTGGCTTAGTTTCTGGTGTCATCTGCAGGAGTTAAAGTATTTTTCAGCTCATACACCCATAGGTTGTTACTAGGCTAACAACCACTAGAGCCCTTACAAGCTTAGCCTTGCACCTCAAACCATGTAGTTCCCAAGTATCATGGTAGAGTTCATGTTCTTAGGCAGGTAGCTAATTATTTGTAGGTGGGGTGTTAATTAGGATAATACTTTTCTTATTGATGGCCTTTACCCATAAAGACTGGAGGTCAATTTTTGATTTCCCATCCAGTTGTCAAGTTTTTGTTTGAATAGGGTCAGGGATGAACTCTCTTTTACATGGATGGGAAGCCTCTTCCTTAGTGCAGGGATCCTGTGGGACATGCATCTGTCTCTGCAGCATGTTCTGTGCATGTAACAAGCAAAGTTCATGTTCCTAAATCTAGTGTTTCTCTGGAGGATGTGGCTGGTAGGCCACAGTGCTTCACCAGTGATGTTCGGCACCTGTTCCCTTTAGGCTTTCAAATATTGGCTAAAACTTTGTCTTCCTCCGTAGTGCCTTTTTAGGCAGTGCCACCCTGAAAAACCTTCCAACATTGCAAAACCAACCCATGATAATCTGAAGGGATTACAGTTCAATACTAGGAGTCTAAAGAACAAACTCTCTCATGCTGGCAAACGTAGAAGTCTACATAGTTATGGAGACATGGTTTAAAGCTATGGAGAGCATCCAGACATATAATTCCTTTCACACTTTTAGACCAGCTACTACACAGGGAGGTACAAAATATGGAGTTGTCTCAATATTCATCAAAACCATCACATCTCAAGACTAGGCATGCAGTATGATGTACTTAAACTTCCCCATATCCAATTCACCATCAGCAAAGTCCCGTACCATGCCATTGCAAGCTGTAGGTTCCACTTTATGATCCACGATACCTGTACTGCATACCTAAACCAACTGTAGTCATTCTGCATTGAACCGAACAGTATATACCCGGGCAATTTTCAAGTACCGCGCTGTAAACTGGGAAACATCCACAAGTTGCAGTATACTGACCTGGAGATTCCCGAACTTTAACACAAATGCTAGGGGTGCAAACCTCCTTGACCTGATTCTCACAAACAAGGGTGAAATTTGCACTTATTCATGTGTCACTTCCTCACTTGTCAGGTCAGACCATAAAACTATATCTTTTGAAATTAAACTGAAACTTGTGACCCTAGCTAAACTTCGAACATTTAGGAATCATTCCAGAGCAAACCTTCTACAACTGAGTGACACCCTGCCAAAATTTCAAGCCCCACAAACCATGTGAACTCTGCTGTCTACAAGGAATTGTTCACCGAAAACCTTATACTATCATGTAAAAAACTGTGTTGAGGCAGCTTTACCCATCTGGAGCAAGTACAGGTTTAACACAAAGAACAAACCACCCAGTGGAATCCCAACATCAGCAAGTTGTATAACAAAGAGATGAAAATAATGGCCAGAACTGGGAAATACAGTGCCCTGCAAGTTGAGAAACATCTCATCAAACTAAGTAAGCAAGCCAGATTTGAAGTAAATATGGTCTTTTAGGCAAAGGACAACCACAAGGCCTTCTTCAGTTATGTCTGCAGCCTCAAAGGTAATACACAACAGTGTGTTGAACCAATTATAATGGTACCACCTGTATGGGGCCAGAAGATGACAAACCTACTGGCTGATAGTTCTGAATTTCACCCTGCTTTCCTACCTTGACAGCTCTTAGAAGGTATCCTGCATCAGAACTCCCCCAGCTATGAATTACAAACATGAACAAGTCCTCAGTACCCTCTCCAGGGCAAAAACTACTACATCTGTAGACCGTGATAATATCCTGGGATGCCTTCTGAATAGTATGAAACATGATCTGTTGAAACCTCTAAAATCACTGTTCAACCTTAACTTCCTAACTGGCTTCATGCCTAGTGAATGGAGGTCTGCAGCAGTTAGGCCACCTTCATGCATAGGGATATCTACTGACCTGGGTAACCACAGACTCATAAGTCTGATTTGTTTTGTATGTAAAACCATGGAAAGACTCATCTTGGATATTATAAACAATGACATAGGAAACTTGCAGACACCAGATCCAACACAGTTTGGTTTCATCAAAGGCAGATCACGCCTACTCAACCTGTTGGACTTTTTTGAGAAAGTCACCAAAGCTGTGGACGAGGGCAAAATGGTACATTTTGCCTATTATTTGATCCTTTATGCCACCTGTTGGATAGCCAACTGACTGACAGGTAGACACAGGACGACAGAGTATGGGACTCTGCCTCAACCAAAAGGTCACTCACTAGCAGAATCCTTAAGGGATTGGTGCCGGTGCTGCTCCTTTTTGGAATTTACTTTCTGAAAGTCAAATCTAATGCCAAAGGCCTCTGGTTGGCCAAGTTTGTGGATGACTGCAAGCTGGGCACAATCTTATAAGTCCCCAAGGACACAAATATCCTCCAAGAGGGCTAGTCACAAAGAAATAATTTGTGCTAGAGCCTTGGTCTAAAACTGAATGCAAAAAAATGTGTAATAGTATACTTTGGGATGTCAGACACCCCCTGGGGAGATGCCACATAGGCAGTACACTCCTAAAAGTAGACCCAGTGGTTGGGGACTTGTGAACACATATGGAAAGTGACTTGGCCTTTGTCATTCTGTGTTTTCTTTTGTAAGAAAATCACTCTGTATTGCTCAACTTATAACCAAGAGTATGACATCCAGGTACAAGGATGTCATTGTCTTTCTGTACTCAGCCCTCATTAAGGCCGTCTTTGACTAGTGCTGTCTTTGGTATGTACCTGACCAGTTATATACAGCAACTGGAATGCTCACTGAGGTTCCTCACGAAATTAATACAAGGTTTAAACCACATGGAATACATAGACTGCCTCAAAGCTGTATCTTTATACTCTGTCTCCTACAGACTACTGAGGCATGATCTGTGCCTAGCTAACAAGGCATTATCTAATCCAGTGTTGATGGACGTGCTGCACATCGGCAAGTCTAACAGCATTAGAAATACTCAAGCAAAGGACTTAAATCTTGTTTACAGCATAAATAGAATGTGTTGGGGGGCAGGTATGTGTCTCAGATCCTGACCCTACTCTGTAACAGGCTTCCCATCCACGTTAAGCAGAATTTATCCCTGACCCTATTTAAGTACTATATGGACCAATGGATGGGGAATATTAAATTTACCACTGGACTAGCTACCATGTCTCTATTGGCCAGAGGGAGCTTGTAAATGCTTTGCCAACTAAACCCAACTGTTTATCCATGTGTAATTTATCCTACCATTTACAAATGGGGAAATATGACTATGGTTAAAAAGGTCTCATGGGGCCTTTAGTCTAGTATTCGCCTCTGAACCTGTATAGCAAGTCACGACTCAGTAGACCTGTGCTCAGTTAAGAGTGTATTTTGCATCTTGTGGCAACAAATACAGCTGTTAAGCTGTGTATTTGACCAGCTGCTGGGAAACCATCTACAATACTATGAAGCAATCTATTTATAAGAAAGGTAGATGTTCCATACTGTACACACACACACACACACACACACACACACACACACACACACAAAAATACCACGTGCTTCTAGCAGAGACTTTTCTAAAAATAAAGCCTGTTTGATCACCTATAAATGTTGTTATAACTAGAATGGAAGTTTATTTATTCTTGGAAAATATTTAAACAGTGGCAGATGTTTGCATCAGAACTGTTGTGTTTATTGTACAGAAGTAGTTACAGTATAGTCTTTTATTGGAACGTACATTTATTCATTATTTTTGGATTATATGAAAATGGGTTGATTTTTCTACCAGTGCACACAGACAGTTATGGAATGTTTGGATTTGTGAAAAGTCTGTCAAAAATTTCTGTCAAAAAAATTGTACAAATCAAACATCAGGGTGAAAATGTCAATATCATGAAGCAGAGTGAGGTGAACAAATGAAATAAGTGAATGGGAAGCTATTTTGATGTTGCCTAAATTTTAAATAGACTGTTGCTACTTTTTTATCCTTCTTTCAATGTTTCTCACAGTCTTGCCCTGTGATAAGGTAATGCTTATTTTTTTCTTTTGCGGTGTCTAGGATGCAGTACCCAGTGGTTTCTCTTCGGGTGATGTGCTTATTCCACTGGCAGATGAATATGACCCCATGTATCCAAATGATTATGAGAAAGTGGTGAAACGACAGAGGGAAGAGAGACAGCGACAACGTGAACTTGAGAGACAGAAGGAGATTGAAGAGAGAGAAAAGTATGAGAAACAGTACTTAGAAATTAGATTAGCAGTATAAGTGCTGCATTACATAATGTTTTATGTTTAAGAGCTAAATAATGCATTGCACTTTCAAGATGTTTTGCAGCAACTTTCACTTTAAAGATCAACACCAGCTGATACTAGGATGAGCATGCCCAAATTTCTATAGTAGTAGTCCAACCAGGATTGCCTGTGGTGCTGATACTGGGAACCTTCTTCACTATATTCTTGTGAACTCACTGATGTTCATCATGTTACCCTGCTGCAGTCATCACACTTGGGTTATTTTGTCGTCAGGCGGTCCCGCAGTCTGCCCGAATTCCAAAGTCTAGGTCCAGCGTCGGTTGCTGTCACCTCTTCCCTGACGTCAGTGCGCCAGGGGTATTTATAATGCATCTGACGCCATTTTCTTCAGTCTTTCTTGCCACCCGGTGCCCGAAGCAGAAGCAGTTCGCCAGTGCCGGTCGGCCGACTCCTGAGATTTTCGAAGTCGAATTTCAGATCCGAAGTCTTCAATAAAGCTAAGTACCCCGTTGGGGAAACTTTTCTTGCCTCAGTCCGATGTCAGAAAAAGTTAACAATTGTATTTCTTGTGGGAAGCAAATACCTCATAAGGATTTTCATTCTTACTGTATTCCTTGCCTAGGCCCAGACCACAACGTCACTGGTTGTCGATTTTGTGCTAGGTTCAATAAGCGTACTATAAAAAGACGCTTTGATTTCGCACGACACTACTGTAGAAAATTTAACTACACAATGCCGTCGGAGCAACCGACTACCGGTGTGCACAAAAAACGCAAGGATAAGGACAGGCAGCCTAGACCCAAGCCAGACTCCGAGGCCTCGGCTGGGCCGGTCTCCGGTTCACCGGTTTTCAGTGAGGCTCGTATGCAGCCCCTGGCTACCGCAGATTTGGAACCCGAGACCGCGTTGGAGCCTTTGGCGGAGAGTGCTAGGCCGACGCAGCCTTTTTGTATAGCCCCTACCGACGACACTGCAGAAAGAGATGTCTGTGCTGCAGAAACACCTTCGGTTTCTGAAGATGTCTTCAGACCGACGACGCTTACCATAAAAACCTATCCTAAGCTTAAGACTCCTATTAAACCAAAAAAGACTGCACTTCAGTCTCCAGTTCAAGGCCCCATGCCTAAGAAACAGATGCTTAAAATGGTGGAAGATTTGATATCTTTAATCAGGGGTTCCCAACCCCCACCCGACAAAAGGCCTAGACAAGAGGAAGATTATGCCTCCTCTGATCAAGTGTCTATTTCCTCAGGGCTCCTCTGAGGACCAAGATTACTTTTTTCCCCCTTATGAAGATTCTGATGCTGAGGATTCCATTCCCTCAGCTTCTCCCCCTGAAGACTACTCCTTTGGGGAAACTTTACACACTATGAGGGAACATTTTCACTGGGAAGGTCAGGACTACTCTGACTCAAAGAAGAGGCTCAGAGAGTTTCTTTTACTCCCCCCAGCACACACCTCTTGCCATTTCCCCAGTTTTAGACAGTGTGGATGATGTTTACTTAGAATCTAGTTTGAATCCAGATTCACTGCCTCCTGCTCCAGCCAAACCAGACAGATATTATAGAGTAAAAAAATGAAAAGACCAATGGTTAGACCACAGCTGAAGATAAAAATGGAATAATCCACATCAGGAAATAAATCACTTGCAGCTTCACAGTAGTGCCCTTTATAAAACCAAAAGTTGTAACTGAGATGTAGTAGTCAAGGTAGGAAATGGTTCACGTGCAGTTTCACACCACTTTATTAAACAAGAGTAAGCGCTTTCGCGATCTAAGTCAGCTGATCGTTTCTTCAGATTCATAAAAACAGTTAAAACATTGGTATTTAAAATATGGTTCAACCAATGAAAACACATATAGAACTATGACATAGACTAATTAAAATTGCATACATCAGTACATTAATTTGCCTTATATTCTGCATAAGATGAAATAAAATATACATATAACAGACACATTTTATGTAATAATCCATATTACTTAATGTTTTAGTGGTCTGGATTTTAAAAAAGGTTTCAAGGAAACAGCATTGTTCAATCCAGGAGACCTATCTGCCTGAAGTAGTAAAATCCATCTTTGTTCGGCTTCCTCTACCTTATTCCTTATATCACCTCCCCTCTTACTTTTATTTATTATTTCTAAAACCATGAAATTAAAAATATGTTTCCTATCTTCTTCTTCCACATGTTTTGCTAAAGCACTTGTGTCTTTTTTATTTCTTATATCTCTAAGGTGTTCAAGGATACGTTCCTTTAGACACCTATTGGTTTTGCCTATATAAAAGGCATGACAGACAGTGCATAAGCTGAAATAAACCAAATTTTGTGTTCTGCAGTCAGCATAAAAATCTCTATCCATTATACATCCTAGTGTAGGATGTTTATATGTAGATTTATTATATAAATAGTCACATGCTGTACAATATCTACAAGGAAAAGTCCCCTGCCTATCGGATAGGATCATTCTTTCATTGTTTCTGGATTTATAACAGAGTTGCCTTTTTAAGGACCTCTTATTTCTAAAAGAAAAGCTGGGTCTATCTTCTAACAATTCTCTCAAGTCAGGATCCGACAATAAAACATTCCAATTCTTCTCAAAAATATTACAGAACCTTCTGATGTCACTTGAATAAGTTATAGGGAATCTAACTTTAAAATCATGACCTTCCTTGCTTTTAACATCTTCTATAGTATTTGAGAAGAGCGGTTTACATCTCCCATCCCTATTTTCAATGGTATATTTAGAGCTTTCATTTATGTCTTTCTTACTATAACCTCTGTTTATGAAGTCTTTCTCTAATATAGTCATTGTCTTCACAAAGCCTTCATCTGTATCTGACCCAGGGTCCCAAAGGGGCTAAGGCTTCTATGGCAAAAAATCCTGTACCCTCTGAAAGGGACTCCAGAGCACTAGACAGGTGGGGGAAAAAGGTTTACACCTCAGCCACTCTAGCTTATGAGAGCACTAAATTGTCAATTTCACATGCTAAAATATTAGCAATTTCTGATGTCTCAGTTAAGACAGAAAATGAGCACACTCCCTCAACAGTCTGAATTGAAAGAAATGCAGGATCTGTTGCATGCAACTGAACAGGTGGGCAAACCTACTTTACAATGTGGATTTGATTCTTTAGAGGCTTCCTGCAGAGCAGCTGTCACTGGGTCTGTTATACGTAGGCATGTTTGGTTAAAGGAACAAACTCTGCCTGATCATGTTAAAGCAAAGCTTCTAGATGCTCCCTTACAGCAGGATGTCCTATTTGGAGTTAAAGCAGAAGAAGTCTTAAAGAAAATGGAGGATAAGGCAAAATCTATGCAGACAGTCAAAGATTTTCTACAGGTACAGCCCCCTCGCTTCAGCAGAAATTGGCCAACAAAAAATTGGTCCTTTTCAGCTACTGACAGACCACAGAGGGGTAAATACAGACGCCCAAGAGGCAGAGGGCAACCACAAGCCCAATAAAAACCTCAACAATGGGGCACTGCAACACAGAAGGGAGGAGAAGACAGGCCCCAAACTACTAGAAGGCAAACTCAATGACTTACACCTCATATGGCCAAGCAACACTCTCTTGGCAGCTCCCTTGGGAGGAAAACTAGCACTTTTTTCAGACAACTGGCACATCGTCACAAAGGACAAATGGGTTCTAGACATAATTTCACGAGGATACAGATTCCATTTCCACACCTTGCCAACGAAAAGAGGAATGCCAAACCTGCCACAAAATCAATGGGCAGAGGCACAAAAGCAAATTACAGCTCTCATGGACATGAGAGCCATTCAACTGGTACCTACACGGGAGCAAGGCCAAGGATTTTACTCAAGACTCTTTCTAGTCCCCAGAAAGGACAATGCCTGGAGACCAATTCTGGACCTTTGAATTCTAAACACCTTCTTACAAGTACCCAAATTCAAGATGCTAACACTACAGCAGCTTCTTCCCATGTTGGGCAAGAAAGCATGGCTAGTAATGTTGGACCTCAAGGAGGCATGCCTGCATGTCCCTATCAGACAAAGTTGCAGAAGATACCTCCGTTTCATTGCAGGGTCAACCCATTACCAATTCTCTGCACTGCCCTTTGGCTTATCTACTGCACCCAGGGTCTTCACAAAATGCCTGGCACCAGTAATTGCATACTGCTGACAGAGGAATTCAAATATACCCATACCTGGATGACTGCCTCATCCAAGCAGAAAGCAAGGACATCCTCTTACAACATCTGGCTTTTGTAAAACATCTTCTAAGTTGCCTGGGGTACACAGTAAACGAAAAGAAATCAAAACTAGTACCCTCACAAAATATGACATTCCTGGGTGCCAGATTGAATACAATGGCCCAGAAGGCTTATCTGACGCCAGACAAACAATTACAACTGACTCAATATTTCAAAACAATGGCAACAAAGACCCAACTCCCTGCAAGAAAAATTCTGCAGGCCTTGGGCTTCATGGCATCTTGCATGCTACTAATACCATTTGCAAAGCTGCATATGAGGAAATTACAGTGGTACCTAAAAAGTGTATGGTCTCAACACAGCCACAGCTTGGACACAATGATATCTCTCATTCCCTGCCTTCAACAAGAGTTTCTATGGTGGTCACAGGCATGTCACCTCAACAAGGGTCAGCCTTTCACCTTGCCCCCAGCCAGGCAAACTATGACAACAGATGCATCGGACTACGCCTGAGGGGCACACATGGCAGGACAGTGCGTTCAAGGCGTATGGACTGCAGATCAAAGGAATCTGCACATCAATCAAAAAGAGCTGCTAGCTGTACAGAATGCTCTGACAGCCTTCAAGGACCTATTACATCCAGGACCACAATAAGGACGTACAACACCACAGTAATGTGGTACATAAACAAGGGGGTACACACTCCTACCCTCTATGCAGGCAAGCAATGACTTTGTGGAGCACAGCACTGGCTTACCAAGTTCAGTTACAAGCTCAATTCCTGCCAGGAAAAAAGAACACATTGACAGACGACCTTAGCAGAAACATCATAGATCCCCACGAGTGGAAACGGGATCCACAAGTGTTTGCAATGATAACTCAAAAATGGGGCCTCCCAGACATAGACTTGTTTACCAGCCCCCAAAACTATCAGCTAACAAAATTTTGTACAAGGACACTTCACCATCAAGCTTGGAAAGTGGACGCACCCTCATTCAGTTGGAAAAACCTGACAGTATATGCCTTCCCTCCATTGCCTCTTCTCACAAAGGTGCTCCTGAAAGTCAAAAAGGAGAGACCACGACTGATGCTCATAGCCCCAGACTGGCTACGCCAGCACTGGTACCCACTATTAAGGAATATGGCCCAGGGCCCACCTTGGATTTTACCACAAATTGCCCATTTGCTCACACAACAAAACAGTCAGATTCTACACAGCCAGCTCAAAACCTTAAATTTGGCTGCATGGCAAATCACCTAAGCATCCAGTCAGCTCCTCTTCCTCAAACAGTTATGGATGTTATTCTGGAAGCTAGGAGGCCCAGCACCAGGAAGGCCTACTCGGACAAATGGAAAAGGTTTTGCGCTTGGAACCAAGCTAAAGGCCAAAATACCCTTCAGCCTCACATGCCTCAGATTCTACAGTATTTAACTGAGATGTTGCACAAAGGACTTTCTTTTTCATCCATTAAAATCCACGCATCAGCTATTTCAGCCCACTACAACACGAATCGACCCTTATTTTCACATCCACTTCTAAGGCAGTTCGTCAGAGGGGCAAAAAACATTAGGCCCCCCAGGAGAGCACCTACACCAACATGGGACCTCAATTTTGTTCTGGAAAAACTTACGCTTCCTCCCTTTGAACCAGCTTTCTCTGCTGATCTTAAGTTTATATCATGGAAGACTGCCCTGCGGCTAGCAATAACTTCAGCCAGAAGAGTCTGAGCTGCAGGCACTAATGGCAGTGGAACCTTTCCTCATTTTCCATCAAGACAGAGTTTCTCTAGGAACTAATCCTTCCTTCATGCCTAAGGTAGTATCCAGTGTGGCTTTAAATCAAACCATCCACTTACCCACCTTGTTTCCAAATCCACAGAACAAAGGAGAAAGACTACTGCATTCCTTGCACATTCACAGGCAACTTCGTTACTACTTGGATAAAAGTAAGGTTTTCAGAAAATCTGAGCAGCTCTTTGTATCCTATGCTACAGCTTCGCAAGGGAAGGCTATATCAAAACAGACCATTTCCAAATGGATAGGACATTGCATTCGTTTTTGCTATACCCATCATGGAAAACCAGTTCCTGCTACCATAAGGCCCCACTCTACCAGGGCAACAGCTACATCTACAGCCTTCCTCAGGGGGGGTCCCAACCAAGGAGATTTTGGAAGCTGCAACTTGTAGTTCAGTACACACCTTCACCAAACACTACCACTTACCACTTTACTCTAAGACTAGAGCTGGCTTCGCCACTGCAGTTCTGCAGGGCCTTCTAGCCTCCTCTAACCCTCTTTGACTCCTCCTCCCATCCTTAGCTTTGGGATTCTACCCAAGTGTGATGACTGCAGCAGGGTAACACGATGAACATAGTACAGTTTTGTACCTACCATAAATGTAGATGTTTGAGTGTACACCCTGCTGCAGTCCAGGTTACCCTCCCTCCATCCCCTCTGATCTAACTGACTAAATCTTTACAATACCTTCCTGATGTATTTACTTATAGCTGGAGGGATGTTGTGTTTGTGCTAAATTTCTTAGATTGGTACTAATTACTGACCACCTTTTTGGGGGCACCTGACATCTGGGGCAAGAAAAACTGAAGAAAATGGCGTCGGAAGCATTATAAATACCTCTGGCGCACTGACGTCAGGGAAGAGGCGACAGCAACAGACGCCGGACCTAGACTTTGGAATTCAGGCCAACTGCGGGACCACCTGATGACAAGATAACCCAAGTGTGATGACTGCAGCAGGGTGTACACTCGAACATCTACATTTATGGTAGGTACAAAACTGTACTTTTTACAGCTGGTTCTTTCCCATTACATGTAGTGTGTAATATCTAACGTGGAAAGTTTTCTGGCCTTTTTTAATTTGTGTAATCCATCCATCTATCCACAACCCCTTTATCCAGTTTTTGCACATGGGGTTAGGACGTCATAGCAACAGAGAATAATGTAATGTTTTTGGTTATTTATATTGGCTTCAGTTCTTTACCTGAATCTCAGTAATAAAGCAACAGTAGTCCGAACTACCTACCGTCATATGAAAGCTTACAAGTGGATGAGCAGAAATACTGCAGATAATGTGTGTGGTAAGTTGTTAGTTAAATACTGTAGTGCTAGAAACTTCAGGACACCCATGCAGATGTGATCTGAAAGTTCGACTGCCGAATCCTACACTAAGACACTATACGAGCACATCCACTCATGCATAAATCGTGCCAGCCCAAATAGAACCAAGATGCTGTCCTCCAAAACAAGGAAGCCAATCTGGTGGTCACCTGCCATAAACAAACTGTACAACAGAAGGAAGAAACTGTTGCAGAAAAGAGGAAAATCCCAGGATGCACAAAACTCCCTTACCAGCCTCAGTAAGAATCCGAGATCCCTCATAAAATCTCCAAAGCTAGTTACGAAAATAAAATTACCAAGGATTCCAAAGACAGCCATAAGGCATTCTATAGTTATGTCAAGAATCTAAATGGCAATGCTCAGATCTGCTCTGAGCTACAACAGAATGACATTAAATATACTGATCCCAAGGATATTGCCAGTATCCTGGCAGAACGATTTAGTGCTAACTTCACCCCCTAAAAGGCCCATCTCAATACCAAAAGAGTGCCAAATTCCAGTAATCACGGCCACACAGGTAGAAACCGCACTCTCCAAAGCTAAGAATGACATCCCAGGCAGTGTGCTACATGAACTACAAAATGAACTGGCACCTCACCTAAGTGTCATGTTTAATCGTAGCCTAATCTCTAGCTTTGTGCTCTCTGAGTGGTGCACAGCTACAGTTATCCCACTCCACAAGGGGGGATCCACCTTGGATCCCGGGAACTACCATCCCATCAGTCTGACAAGCCTGATCTGCAAGGGCATGGAATGCATTATCATGGAACATATAAACAAAGACATTGGCACCCTTCAAACACTGGACCCCACCCAGTTTGGGTTCGTGATGGGCCGATCTTGTCTCCTGAATCTAACTGACGTCTTCGAATCAGTCTCCAGAGCTGTGGGTGAGGGTAAGGCAGTCCACACAGCCTATCTGGACCTCGCTAAGGCCTTCGACACCATCCCCCACTCTGAAATCATAGATAAACTTACTAAGCTGGGCATAAATCCCTATGACACTCGATGGGTTGCTAACTGGCTTACTGACAGAACCCAGACTGTAAAAGTAGCTGACTCCAAATTTAGCTCCAGACAAGTGACAAGTGGAGTACCTCAGGGTTCAGCCCTGCTTCATAGGTTGGTACTAGGCTATCAGCCCTAGGGCCTATACAAGCCTAGCCATAACAATTCCCTGGCTATTTCTTCCCACATTATTTACTTTCCTGGGACCGCTCTTGTTTGGCATCTACTTCTCTGAAGTACAGGCTAACACTAAGGGACTCTGGCTGACAAAGTTCGCAGATGACTGCAAACTGGGAGCTATTATTGAATCCCCAAATGATGTAGATATTCTACAAAAGGGCCTTACAGAAACGTATGCTTGGTGCCAGAGCCATGGGCTCGAGCTTAATGCCAAGAAATGTGTAGTTATCCCCTTTGGGAAAAACCATGTACCCATGAATTATCACATAGGTTGGCAGTACACTAAACACCGAAAGTGTGATGAGATACTTAGGGACACAGGTGGACAGTGGTCTCACCTTCGATAACCACATCGTCACAACAGTCAGGAAATCCTTCTGTGTGGCACACCTCATCACTAAGGGCTTTTCATCCAGAAAAAAGGACGTCATTGTCCTACTGTACTCATCCCTCATTAGACCCATTATAGAGTACAACGCCCCGTTTGGTATGTACCTCACAAGACATCTGCAACAGCTGGAAAGGCCGCAGAAATACCTCACTAAAATAATCACAGGCTTAAAGCAGATGCCCTATGCTGACCATCTAAAAAAAAACTCCAGCTATACTCTGTGGCATATCGTCTACTCCGAGGCGATCTCTGCTTAACATACAAGGCCATGTCAAACCCTGAGCTGTTGGACATGCTCCACTTAAAGAAATCCTAATCCCTCAGAGCCACACGCTCCAGGGATCTAAACTTTGTCACCACAATGAACAAAACATGCTGGAGGGATAGGTTCCTGACAGAGAGACTCCCCATACTCTGGAATAGACTGCCCATACATGTCAAGCAGAGTACCTCCTTGGTCCTCTTCAAAAGGAACCTTGACGATTGGATGGGAGATAGGAAATTCACCCCGGGGACCATGTCAGTCGCCCTGCTAGACAGGGGTCCAGGTTAGTAAATATTGTGGGAAGAAATAGCCAGGGAATGTTATGGCTAAGCTTGTATAGGCCCTAGGGCAGATAGTCTAATAAAAACCTATAAACCTATGAACCTACTACAAACTAATATCTGTTGTTTATTGTGACATAAGCATGATAAGACTTGGAATTTAGTAAATGCTAGCACTATAAAGGCGAGTTTGCACTAAACAGTTGTTCATGTTTGCACTTCTGCAGTAAAACAATTTTGGTGATACAAATAGCTATAGTTTGAGTTTATAACAACTTTATCAAAAGATTCTGTCTGAAACCATTAAGAGATGGTGTGAAACATTGCAGAGCTTATGTGCAATGTATCAGAATTGCACGTGTCTAAGGATTACAGCAAATTATAAGCGCCTGTGGTTACTGAGATTTAACCCTGGAGTTATTCCAGAAATTGTCCATGTAACCAATCGTATCATTCACTCCATTTTCCAGGTCTGTACCATAACTTTCAATTTACAACATGACTCTTTTGGAGTGGATACTGAAATCCACTTTGCACACACACTTTGTGTTTTATGTCTTTATTAAAAGGCATAAACCAGATTCATTCTGAGCCTCTCTTCAGATATGGGAGGTGACCAGTTGTCTCCTCAACTACATCTTGTTATTGCCATATTTTACCCAGGATTGGGGGTTCATATCAGTGACACGGCAGGCAAGCACATTTGCATTTAGTACTGGAAGATCTCATGGCAGTGGGTTCTATTCCCTCTTCTGGTGATTGGATTAATTTTTCCCATTACTGACACTGCAGTGTAGTATTAGTGGCGCTACTCTCCTGCTTGTGCCATAATTCTAATGAGTTATTGAACTGTGGTCCCATCTGCCTGAGCTGGTGGTAGCTCAGGTAGATGTAAAAGATCCCAGGGCACTTATCAAAAAAGTAGGGGTTGTTTATTTAAACAAAGTAACCATAATCCTATACTTAAAATAATTTTTTTTTGTAACATTCCTTTGCCCTTTTTTGTATATTTAAAACGTATGTTAAACGCAATCTTCATAATAGAGAGGTGACGAATGAGAGGATGGATCGTCCCTATCCTTATTATAGTAATAGACCTGAATATAGAAAAGTGAAATCTACATTAGATCATGTACCATTGATTCTTGCATATACCCAGAATATTTCTAATATACAACAGATTGTTAAATGGAATTGGTCCATACTACTTACAGATCCTGAAACTACAGCTATAGTGGGACGTCATGCCTACTTTTATATACAAGAACAAGAAGAACTTGAAACAATTGTTATGTAATGGAAATACCAATATAACATCTTCGCGATTGAATATTTTGAATGGGATACGTAAATGTTGGAAGTGTGCCCACTGTCAATATATAGATGAGTCTAGATTTTTTTAGACACCGTGAGACAAGAAAACTTTGGGAATTGAGGACCCAAGCTGATTGCAACACAAAAAATGCAATATATTGTGCACATTGCATATGTTGTTTTACATTTTATATAGGTAAAACAAATAGATGTCTTAGAGAACGTGTTAGGGATCATATATATTGCACTAATAAAGGTTTAGAATATAGTGCTTTAGCCAAACACACTTTAAATGAAGGATCACAACATACGTTTTTATTCCAAGTGTTACAAGTGGTGGATGAAAATGTAAGGATGGGAGACATAGTTAATAAAACGGAAACCTTAGAATTACATTGGATTTTACATTTGGGCTCTCATAGGGGACACAGTCTGAATGACAGTGTCCCATTGAAACCTGTTTTGAAGTCTAGAAGGGTTAATAAATGTAAGAAAAGTTTGATATTTATAGTTGATATATAGTTACATTATATGTAATTTATTTGTTTTGAAATTGCATATGTATTTGCATTTATTATAGTCCGTATTTCTATTTAGATGCTGTATTTATATATATATATATATATATATATATATATATATATATATATATATATATATATATATATATACATTTTAGTTACATACATTTATAAATATAAATACATGATATTATTTCATCCTATTTTGTTTTTATTTTTACTTTATCTGTG
This sequence comes from Protopterus annectens, assembly GCF_019279795.1. Classification (NCBI taxonomy): domain Eukaryota; kingdom Metazoa; phylum Chordata; order Ceratodontiformes; family Protopteridae; genus Protopterus; species Protopterus annectens. The sequence goes on along the minus strand of NC_056745.1, from coordinate 1,543,045,708 downwards.
TTATCTGTACATATGTTCATAGCATTCTGTATGTATGTAGAATGAATTGTAGGGAAATCTGTTTAGTAGCTACTATGTTATCCAAAGTATCGTACACATAATTCAGACTATGAATTAGTTACTCTGTCTTTAAATTGTAATTGACTTCAGATCAGCTAGTTTCTGAATGGCTATTTCGAATTTTGAAACTTAGAAATGTTATATAAGGATCACTGTCAGCTGTTATTCTTGGTCTGATGAAGCAATATTGAGTTATTGTGAAAGCGCTTACCGTTGTCAAGTATTGGAATAAATTTAATCGCTGTTTTTACTTTACTGCATTTCTTATTGGAACGTGTTTCGTTCACTTGGGATTTTTTATACAACTGTAAGGTGAGGTTCGCTTTTGGGTGTTTTGTGATTACAATCTTCATAATACCTTATGTTCCTTATCCTCCTCTTCATTTTCATCATCTGCATTTCCGCCTTTCTTATTTCATACTACACTCATTTTTTATTATGAAAAACTTCATTGCATCTAGTCAACCAAATATGCAGAATATAAGTGATTCCATTATAACCCACTTACCTTTTTCAGCTCCTTTACAAAAAATATAAAATCAATCATGCATTAGTTTTTAGTATCAAATTCATCTCTCTTTTAGTATCACATTCATCTCTCATTCGTGCCCAGATTTTTTTTTATTTCGCACTCTGCATGCGTACCTGTTTCTTTAGTGTTACACACATAACATAACCTTTTAGGTAACTGCTTGTACTCAATGTGTGGCTTTACTGGAAGTTTGTCAGTCTCCAGAAAAATAAAATCTTTGCATTCCTTAATGCAACCAAATCTTTTTTTTTTTTTTTTTCTTATAACAGCTTCTTTGCTTATTCTTTCTATTCCCTGCCAAGAGTCAGTTCTGTAAAATGTTTTGTTATGTTTTCACACCAGCTTTTCCTTTTTTTTTATAATTTCCATTACATAACCTTTCCTGTTTTTATTTTATTCATATATTCAGTAGCATCTTCCTTAAAGTTTTTCATCTCTTACATTTCCTGGAATGTTTTGGTTTGAAAATGTGTTCATATTGTACAGTTAATGTTTTAGTCATAATGTATTTTTCTGTATTTTATATAATCTTCAGTACCCAAAATAAATGTAGTGAGACAAAAATGGATTTATTAAACCCAACCCCACTGTATTGTTTGTATTGTATACCGTACCTCTTTTTACAGTAAAGTATTTAGTCTAGAGCTCCAGACTGCATGAAAAATAACTTCTAGTAGATCCTTTTGAAGTCTTACTGGAAACATACTTTACCTAAATAACATAGCTTTCCTAATATTGCCAAGTGTATTAAGTAAACTTTTTTCCAAAAAGATATGTCCTATGATTTCAGTACAACATTTAAATCCTTTGCATCTTGTATTAAGTGATTCCATTGTTTTAGCATAATCTGTATGTCTCCAAATTTAATGCCTAACAGACATCCATCCTTTGTCAGGGCTAGCCATTCACTGTTGTTAACATTAGCTACATGTGATTTGGTTACATTGTTTAATGTTGATTTGACCCCCATGTAATAATGGGGAAAAGGGGGTTGATAACTTTATCATACCTGGTAAACTATGTGCAGCCTATTTTTTTTTCCCTAAATCTTCTCCTTATCAAATCCAGCTATCCGCTGAGTAAAAGAAATGCTTCAGGACAACACTTTATAACTATTATGATAATTTCCTCTGCATAAAACATCATTATAGGTAATTGTAAATCAGATTTTCTTCACAATTATTTATTTGTACTTTTTCTTTAACCACATTTATTCCCAAACTAAAAAGTATTATACTCCTTGGGCATCCCTGACATACTCCACTTTTAACTTCAGTCTTTCTGCTTTAACAACCATTTGCCAATATCTTTGTAGTTGAATTTTCATAAACAACTGTCAAACATTAATAATTGTATCTGTAATATCATACTGTTTTAAAATATTCCATAACTGATTGACATGGATTATCATATGCCTTTTGAATGTAAATAAGTTTACCTCCCATTTGATTTTGTGCAATTTCATGTATTACTACCATAACCAAAATGTATCTACTATTGTTTCCCTTATCCCATAAACTCCCAATTATCTCTTTTATGACATTATTAAACTTTTTATTTGAATTGCATGTTAATGTGTGTCTCCAGTTACTTAGTACGTTTCTTGTCTGTAAGTCTAATAATGCTTCTGCACATTCCTCTTGATTTTATATCTTGATTCTTCCACCTACTTACCACTTTATGAAAACTTGTTAGTTATTGTTTGTTTTCTGTAAAATTTTTAACCACTAGCATCTTTCCCTGGTACAGACTCTGTCTTTCTTATTTTGCTTTTTTGAACTTCCTCAAAAGTAATGTCTGGTTAGTATACCCATTGTTTATTTAGAAAAGTTCTAACCCCATTCTGCATCCTGTGTAATCTGTTTCTGAGTACATAGCTTCAAACAAAAACAGTCGTCAGCGTTATTTATATCTTCTTGCGTGTTAACTCTCACACCTTTTTCATTCTGTACCTCCATTTGCATACTTTAGTAACACATTATTTGCCTACTTAAAAAGGCATAACCTCTACATTTACCTTTGACATAATTCTCCTTTAGTAACCTGTCTCTTAAATGTGCTTCATTCAGTGTAAATATTTTTTCACTGTTACATTGCCTGCTCATAATTACCTTCAATAGCTTCCGGTAATTTCTGATAGTCTTCATCAACTTTTTTTACTGTTATGCCACAAACATTCTGCATTAAGATACGCAGAATTACATTTTTTCTTTTAATCAACCCATCAATCTAACCAGTTGGTATAACAATGTTTCATTTGTAAATGTTCTGTAAATATTTGTCTTTCTTCTTGTAACATCTATAACTTTGAGCAGTCCACAGTTAATGTCTTGCATCCCTTGCCTTCTTCAGTACTAAACTTTGTGGATGTTCTGACCATCTAGAAATATGATTTGGTTTTGGACAACATCCCAGCATTGACTTCTTTTAGTCTCTGCAAATAAAAGTCAGTTTCTGTCTTTGCCTTTTCTTTTGTACATTTATGTTCCTTTACCAAGTTAAGTTGAAATTGTGAAAATAACATTCTTACCTACTATAACTTTTGTATCTTGCTTTCTTTTTCTTCCCTTAATGATGCAGTTAGTCTTTCCAAATCATTATATTCATGTTAACATTTACATTTTGTTTTAATTCTTTAAAATGTTGTCATTTTAACACCTGATATGAATGCATGACCTACACAAGTAATCTAAGTTTGCAAACCTTCCTGGATAAAAAGTGGTGACCTCATAAATTTCAGTATGATTCACTTTGTAGAACATAAGCCATTAGTCGTAGAGCATATGATCTTTATTTCCTCATACAACAGTCCAGTATCACTAATCTTCCTGGACAGGTAATGATAACCTTATAAATTGTAATACAGATGTCCTTCATATCATTTTTGCAGTATTCATCATCTCTGAGATCTCCTGCTAAGAATAGCCCAATGTGCAGCCAGCACACCAAAACCTTTATTACCTAGGAGTGTTGAACATTAGACGTATGCTCCCTGTGCAAGTGTAGGGTGGGAAGCTGACTCGCATGTGCTCTGAATGCAAAACTTTGTTGTTGCAAGTTTCAACACAGTTATCTTTGTCGGTCTGAACACCCGTTACTTTGCTGGTTGTACCAAGCCTACGTTTTCAAGATAAGTAATCCGTTGGATTTCTTTTCCTTATATTTTTCAGTGGGGTACGTACCATCCAGGAAAGGGAAATAGTGTGGAAGGCAGATTCCCCATAAGGACCACCATGACAGGTGCATGTTTTGCTTAGATGTGTCTCACAACCACGCTCAGTGTTCCATCTTTCAGGCTTTTGTACCCAAGACTTTACATAACTGTCTTTCTTCCCTTTCCAATAATCTTCAGAATCAGTGTCTTGAGCTGTTAGCTCAAGGTACCATGGCAGAATCCTCTTGTTCCATGATATAGCTTCTGCTCAAGAAGAAGTTAAAGAAGTCTAGGCCTGAGCCTGCTGCTGTCCAGTCTCCACTGGATGTCTGTCTTGAGGTTCATGCGAACCTGGAGGACAGTCCAATATTACTTTCAATTTCTTCTGCTGCAACCTTCTCATAGGCATGCACATAACCTGCTTCTCGCACATCCTTGTAGGCCTTGCTGATGTTGAGGGGGAACCATGGATGATCATCTCCAAGGGGCCTAAAGAGATTCCTCAGAGCCTTGTTAGAGAAGAGGTGCCACTGGTACCTTGATTAAATCAAGGCAGGAGTCTGAACTACCATGTTTGTCAGGGCGGACACCCTACAAAGGAAATGGCAGGAATTCACTCAAGGCTCGTTCATTGTTTTGATGGCCTTGATACTGCCTCAAGGGGTTTCAGTTCTTGCATCTCCTTGGTCCTTTACTTCCAAATGGGCAAGAGACCCCGAGTCCTCAGATGAGGATTCTGACTCTGATTCTGACTCTGCAACCCCCAGTTGCCTCCTCCTTTAGACAATAGGTTGGAGAAGGAGGAATTTATCAGTCTCGATTCTTCTGTGGAGGAACTATCCTTGGAAGATATGGTTCTGTGTATGATAGAAAATTTTAAGGAGGATTTCTACCAGGTATCTGATGTCCAGAAAAGTTATCTTGAGTTATTACATGTGGACTCTACTAAACATTCTCCTGTCCCTCCTGTGCTGGCTTCTCTGTTGGATACTCTCTTGGCTGCATCCCTGGCACCAGGATACTAGTCTCCAGCTCCTAAGAAGTGTGATAGGTTATATATGGTGCCAGATGCCTGCAGATTTTTGTACAAATGCCCTTCATATGACCCAGCAGTGATTACTGTGTCAACTCATAAGCCTTCTTGGCGCTTTCCCTTGGACAAGGACAGCAGACCAATGGAGAGGATTGGTAAGAAGGTATACACATCTGCTACCTTAGCAGCTATAAATTACCACACCCATATGACAAGATACATTTTGTCTTTTCTTTCTCCAATTAGGAAGACTGTCTCTGACATGCCTGGCTCTGAGGGAAAGGCCTCATCTCTTTGCTTACTAGGTTTCACTTCTGAAGTTGCCCATTAGTCTGTAAAGTGCAGTTATGATACAGTGGATGCCTCCTCTAGGGGTGCTGCCTCTGGCCCTGTGATGAGGTGCTGTTCCTGGCTTTGCTGTCAAACCTTACCAGATATTAAAGCAAAACTGCTGGATGCTCCTCTGGATAACCAAAATGTGTTTAACACTGCTGTGGCAGAGCTGTTTATGACCTTGCAGGATCAGGGTAAGGTCATGAAAAGATTTGAACCACATCTTTGTTTCTCCCATTCCATAGTTTCAGAAGAACTATCCTTGTAAGAAAGCCTTTTTACTTAGACTGCCTAGATAGTATTCCATTGGTAAGAAGGGTCATAAGTATGTATGTTCTGATGAGCCTACTCAAATGCCTAGGCCAAAAAAGCAATCCTTTCCTGACAAGTCCGGAGCCATCTGACATTGTGACCTTCCTTCTTCTTGGCCAGGTTTTCTTGTCCCACAGGCTTCCTCTGTCTCTCCCAGTTTGGCAGAAAATCACCACAGACTCTTGGGTTCTCTCCCTTATCAGGCAGGGTTACTGTATGGCTCTGAAAACCCTTCCCTCCTTCTCTGGTATCCCTCAACCTCCTGTAGAGCAACTCCCTCATTTTCCAAGAGTATTGCTGGGTCTGTTAGACCAGAATACCATTCAGCTGGTTCAGTAGACCGAGAGGGGTCTAGGGTTTTATTCATGAATTTTCCTGGCCCCAGGAAAGAAGGGTCTTGGAAAACCTGTCTTGGAGCTTTCCTGCTGAACACATTTCACACAGCACCATCTTTCTGCATCCTTTCTCTTCATAGTCTTATTTCCTGCTTCTCCATGCCTTTCTAGCTTCTCTGGACCTAATGGACACTTACTTTCATATTCCTATCCACCCTCTATTCAGGAAATGTTTGCGTATCTTTGTTTCATCCTCTCATCAGTTGTCTGCTTTGCCCTTTGGGCGCTCAGTGGTACCAAGAGTATTCCCCAAATGACTAGCTCCAGTAGTCACCTTTTGCAGGCTTCAGGTATTCAGATTTTTCCCTGTCTGGATGGCCTGTAGCTTCAGGCCGCATCACAAACCAAGCTAGTGCAGGATCTTCATTTTTATCCAGCTTCTGTTGTACAGCCTGGGATTGACAAACAACCTTCAGTAGTCAATGTTGACTCCATTTCAGGACCACATCTTTCTAGACTGCAAGATCCAAACTTACTTCCCCTGTACTGTCTTCTGGCCAAGGAATTTGGGGTTCATGGCTTCTACCATCTCCATGCTTCCTTGGGCCTGGCTTCAAATGAGAAAGTTTGAATGGTGTCATAGATTAGTGTGGCTTCAGTACTGCCACCTGCTAGACTATCTGGTTCCTTTGCTTCCTTGTCTCATACTGGAACTTCACTTGAGATTCAACAGGTATCTCTCAATCTGTATGTTCCATTCCAGCCTCCTCAGCTGTCCTAGAGACTCTTCACAGATGCTTCAGAGCTGGGGTGGAGAGCTGCTTCAGCACCCTGAAGGTTAAGGGCCTTTGGTCCCCTCAACAGAGGGCAGAGCTAATCGACATTAAGGAAATGCGGGCTCTCATTCTGGCTCTTCAATCTTTCCACTTGCTCTGGGTGCCAGCTCCCTTGAAGGTTTTTATAGACAGCACCACAGTCAGGTGGTACATCAAGTAAGTGGTCAGGAGGGCTTACCTTCTTTGCAGACTGACCCTTCAAGCCCTTTCAGTTGCACATCTGCCAGTTGAATCTTTGCCTTCCTGATGCGTCACACCTTAACATTGATGCATGTTGCATCACAGCACAGATATATCAGTTTACCTTTTGGGTGACCGGATGTATTTGGCAGTACAGAAGGACAGTGCAGAAGTATTTATTTGTTTGTTTGACATTTAACTGGGAAAGTCCGACTTTATCAGGAACCCATTTTCAGTGGAGACCCTGGGAGAAAAGCTCCACAACAGTAAAAATCGAAAATATACAGTAGTAGTAGATTAACATTTAGTATATAATTTACAATGTTGTGCATGGTAGACAACTGGTATATTTACATAAAGGATAAAATTAATACATGTTAGCAAGACTAGTAGCTGATTTACAGAGAAGATAAGGTAATATGGAATGAGTTTTATGCTCCTAATCTGTTAGCAATAATATATATGTGCATCTCCCACTGAGTTGTCAAAGAAAAAAGAAGATATAACGGTATATATCACACCAGGTTAATTAATGAAGATGGTATATAGAAAGCATAATTGGGCTTAGTTGGAAGGTTAGGTATACAAGATAAGGAAGAAAATCGTGTAGAAAGTTCAGCAAGGTAAAGCAAGAATATAGAATTTTGCTAGAGGGGATATAGACCCTGAGAAGGGGTATATAGAGGATAAGGAGGAGAAAGGGAGGGTGTGGTAGAAATGTAGGTGGAGCTAGAAAGATGAGGGAGGATGTACTAAAGAGGTAGGAGGGGAGAGGGAAAAAAGTGGAAGTAAGTTAAAGGATAACAACGGGATATTCATTAAAAATGTTCAACCTGTCTGCATCCTTCCTCCCTATTTCCTGAACCTGGAAAAAAAAAATCAGCAGTGCTGCTTTAAAAATCTATCATTTCTTCTGTTTTTCTCTAAACAAACAGTGCCTTACATAGTGTTTTGGTTTCACTTTGAAAATGAGTTATTGTGCCGGTGAAAAGCTTGCTGTTGTCTGTTAAACTCTTGACATCAGGACTGCTGCAAATCAGCAGTAGTTCTGAAGGCCCCGCTCCCAAACTGACATCAGCCCGACAGTACTTGCATTTCATTGTAAAGAAAATGAAAGGACCCACCTATTATGTGATGTCAGAGGTCTGTCGTCCTTCCCAGGCTTGCAAAGTGTTAAACGGGCTGCAATAAGTGAGGAAGCCCTTTTCTTTGTTGGTGTATCCTGTGAAGCGTGTTTTGTTGGTGGACACCCGAGAATGCTTCTCTTCATCATCCATTATATCCTACTGCATTGTACTAAAAGGTGAGCTTTAAAAGTGGTATTTGCCATTAGCATTCTTTTAATGTACAGATTTGAGAGCCATGTACTCTGGATGCTATGTGGACACTTTTTTTTTTTTTTTTTTTCGAAAGCAGCCTTAGATCATTTACAGCTTTCTTTGAACATTAGCATGTGTTCTTAGCAGGATCTGTGTATACCATGTGCTTTACGTCTCCTTGCTATATTATTTTAGCTTTATTTTCCAAACAGAAACGCAAAGCACATGATGCAACTTAATACTGCCAAAAACTTGCAAGCACGATATCTCTCTTCAAAGCAGTGTATGATCTAAAGCTGCTTGCAAAAATGGTTGCTATGACATCAAGTAACCAACCTATTAGTGTATATAATTTTTTCCACTTTATTCAGCCTCTTGTAATAGCATCGCACCGCTCCAGCCTTGATTTTGAGAAAGTGTAGTACAGTGTTTGTTTGCAGTACGGAATCTAAACCCAGTCCTCTTGATGTTGTGGCAGCATTTGTTTGGAAGCCAGATGTTCTTCGTGTTTCACTGTTGCAGTCATTACATTTGGGTAATCTGCTGGCAGGTTGCCCTCAGCCGGCCTGAATTCCAAAGTCTTGGGTCCTGCGTCGGTTGCTGTCTACTCTTCCATGACGTCAGGTCGTCAGGGGTATAAAACAAGCAGCTGATGCCATTTTCTTTAGTCTTTCTTGCCGCGCGGTGCCCGAAGCAGAAGCATTTTGTAAGTGCCGGTCGGCCGACTCCTGAAATATTCGAGTTTGAGTTTCAGAACCAAAGTCTTCACTAAAGCTAAGTACCCCATTGGGGAAACTTTTTTCTTGCTACATACCGATGTCAGAAAAAGTTAATAATTGTATTACTTGTGGGAAGCAAATAACCTGATAAGGATTTCCATTTATACTGTATTCCTTGCCTAGGCCCTGATCACAACGTGCCTGGCTGTCGGTTTTGTGCTAGATTTAACCAATGCACTATTGAGCATCGGTATAGTTTCCCTCAAAGTATTTTGGAAACAGATTTAACTACCCAGAAATGTCGTTGGATAGCAGTCCGACTATCGGAGTACATAAAAAACGCAAAGAAAAGGACAGAGAGAGACAGTCGAGGTCCAAAACCGACGACGAAGCTTCTCCTAAGCCAGTCGCCGGTTCGCCGGTACTCAGTGAGGCACTTTTGCAGCCCCTGATACCCGCTACGTTCGAGTTGCTGGCCCGTCGCAGGCCCCTACCGACACCCATGTGGAGTCCGGCATGCCGCAAGATACTCAAAGTATTGGACCCATGGATAGATCTCCCTCGGATGGGTCCAGAGCCGCTGAGCAGGCACCGGCTTCTGAGGGTGTATTCAGGCCTCAACATTTTTATATCAAACCAACGACAGCTGCAAAACCAAAGACAAAAGCAATTTGTAAAACTAAAAAACCGATGCATGAGCCATATGCACAGGCTTCTATGCCTAAAAAACAGATGATCAAAGTGGCTGAAGACCTGATTACCTTGATCAGGGGTTCCCATCCCCCTCCAGATAGAGGCCTAGGCAAGACACTGATTATGAATCTTCAGATCAAGATTCTATTTCTTCTGATTCCTCTTCTGATCAGGAATTATCTATACCTCCCTATGAGGATTCTGAGGCAGAAGAATCTATACCATCTGCATCACCACCTGAGGATTATTCATTTGGAGAAACCTTGCATATTCTGAGGGAGCATTTTCACTGGGAGAGTCAAGATTTCTCAGAATCAAAAAAGAGGCTCAGGGATTTCCTTCTTCTCCCTCAGCACAGGCCTTTAGCCATACCCCTTGTTTTAGACATTGTGGATGATGTGTTTTCGGAGTCAAGCTTGACCCCTGACTCCTTACCTCCGGCTCCCAGTAAGCCTGATAGATATTACAGGGTCCCTGACTCGCACAAAGTTTTATTTAGAAACCCTGCTGCTGATCCTGAAACTATTTCACAGGGTCCAAAGGGAGTTAAGGCCTCAACAGCAAAAAATCCTACCCCCTCTGACAGATATTCAAGGGCACTGGATAGATTCGGAAAAAGGTTTATACATCTGCAGCCTTGGCAATTAGGGCCTTAAACTGCCAGTTTCATATGCTCAAGTATCAACAACACATTATGGGATTGCTGAAACAGAAAATGATGTTAATTTCTGAATGTGCAGAAAATAAAGAATTGCAGGAATTACTGCATGCAGCTGAACAGGTTGGAAAGCATACTTTGCAATGTGGTTTTGATTCTTTAGAGGCCTCCTGCAGGGCCGCAGTTACTGGCTCTGTGATTAGGAGGCATGCCTGGTTAAAGGAACAAAATTTGCCTGATCATGTTAAAGCTAAATTACTAGATTCACCTTTACAGCATGATACTCTGTTTGGTATTAAGGCAGAAGAGGTTTTAAAGAAAATGGAAGACCAAGCTAAGTCTATGAAAACTGTAAAAGACTTCTTACAAGTGCAGCCACCAAGATTCAGTAGACACTGGCCTACAAAAAATTGGTCCTTTCCTGTGTTGGTCAGAGCTTAAAGGGGCAAATCCAGATGCCCTAAGGGTTCAAGATACCAGGCACAAGATTCATACAGGTCAAAGCAATGGGGCACTTCTACCTCCAAATCTGGAGGAGATAAAGCGCAAACCTACAGAAAACTAATGACTTCCCTCTGCCTTCACCAAGCACTTATCTTTTGGCAGCACCTTTAGGGGGAAAATTAGCCCTTTTTGCTCAAAATTGGCAATTTATAACCCAGGACAAGTGGGTGCTAAACATAGTATCACAGGGATACAGATTCCATTTCCATACTCTGCCAATGGCAAACGCTTGGCCAGATCTGCCAAAAAATCACTGGGCAGAGGCACAGAAACAGGTTACGTCCCTCATGGATATGGGGGCCATTCAACCAGTACCAGAACAGGAAAAAGGACAAGGTTTCTACTCAAGACTGTTCTTGGTACCCAGAAAGGACAAGGCCTGGTGCCCAATACTGGATTTATCAATTTTGAACACAAACCTGTACATTTCAAAATTCAAAATGCTGACTTTGCAGCAGCTTCTACCCATGCTGGGCAAGAATGCTTGGCTGGTGACATTAGACCTAAAAGAGGCATACCTGCATGTCCCAATAAGACAATCGTGCAGAAGATACTCAGATTCAAGGCTGGCTTAATGCATTACCAATTCTCTGCACTGCGTTTTGGCTTATCTACTGCGCCCAGGGTTTTTACAAAGTGCCTGGCACCAGTAATTGCATTTTGCAGACAAAAAAGTATTCAAATATATCCTTACTTGGGCGACTGTCTTATTCAAGCAGAGAACAAGGACATTCTTCTTCAACA
>NC_056745.1:1542986796-1543019296 GCF_019279795.1 Protopterus annectens | reverse complement strand
GGGCATTAAGGCCACTACTGCCAAAAACCCTAACCTCTCTGATCGAGATTCCAGGGGCCTGGATAGATGGGGTAAGAAGTTATACACTTCTGCAACATTAGCCATTAGGGCCTTAAAATGCCAGTTTCATATGTTGAAGTATCAGCAGCATATTATTGGATTGCTTAAACAGAAAATTATGTTGATTCCTGACTGTGCTGAAAATAAAGCATTACAGGTTTTAATGCATTCTGCTGAACAAGTGGGAAACATACTTTGCAATGTGGTTTTTATTCATTAGAGGCATCTTGCAGGGCTGCGGTCACTGGGTCTGTACTTAGAAGGCATGCTTGGCTTAAGGAGCAATCTTTGCCAGATCATGTTAAAGCTAAATTACTGGTTGCTCCCTTAAACCAAGACCGCCTGTTTGGAACAAAGCAGAAGTAGTACTTAAAAAGATGGAGGAAAAAGTTAAATCTATGCAAACTGTTAAAGATTTCCTGCAAGTGCAGCCTCCCAGATTTAGTAGGCATTGGCCCTTTAAGAATTGGTCCTTTCCTGCCTCTTCCAGGCCATCTCAGTCCAAACCCAGAACCAGCAGAACACCCAGACTTCAGGCCCAAGGTGCTCACAGGACTAAGCAGTGGGGGGCTCCCACTTCCAAAGCCGGGAGTAGTAAGACTCCCCCCTATGGTAAACTGTCTCAATGACTTAACTTTAAACCTTCCCAAATCTGCGCAACTGACTGTTCCTTCAGGTGGAAAGATTGTCCTGCATGCAAAAAATTGGGAACTCATTACCCTGGGCAAATGGGTTCTAAATATATTTTCCCAAGGATACAGATTCCACTCTTTACCAGCCCCAAACGATTGGCCAGACCTACCCCAAAATCAGTGGGCAGAGACTCAAAAGCAGGTTCTCTCTCTTTTTAAGCTTTAGGACTATTCAACTTGTCCCAGAAGAAGAATGGGGGCAAGGTTTTTACTCTAGACTTTTCCTGGTACCCAGGAAAGACTATTCCTGCCGTCCTATCCTGGACCTGTTTATCCTAAACACATTTTGGTGGTGGTGGTTGTTGTTGTTGTGTCTTTCGGCTTATCCTGGTTAGGGGTAACCACAGCGGAAGTCCGGTCCGCTAATGTTTGAAAGTGGATTTTTACGTGCCGAGTTATCAGCCCTGACGCACAACCTTCAACGAAGGCACGCCCATTCATGCATGCCTCCACACAGAAGACACTCTAGCTGAGAATCGAACGCGACAACGTCTTGCTGTGAGGCGACAACACTACCGCAGCACCACCGCACCACTACCGCGGGTCTAACCTAAAATTCAAGATGGTAACTCTTCATCAGCTGCTTCCCATGCTAGCCAAAAATGCCTGGTTGGCAACACTGGATTTAAAGGAAGCCTACTTACACATCCCAATAAGGGAATCTTGCAGAAGATACCTATGCTTTAGAGCAGGCTACATGCACTATCAGTTCTCTGCACAGCCCTCTGGCTTATCTACTGCACCCAGGGTATTCACAAAATGCCTAGCTCTAGTTATTGCATTTTGCAGGCAAAGAAATATTCAAATATATCCATACCTGCATGATTGTCTAATTCAGGCAGAAAGCCGAAGCCAGGACATACTAATAAATCATCTGGCATTTGTAAAGAAATTACTAACTTCTCTGGGGTACACCATAAACGAAAAGAAATCACATCTAGTACCCTGTCAACAAATTGTATTCCTGGGAGCAAGCTTGAATAGAACTTCCCAGATGGCCTACCTCACATCAGAGAAAAAAGTTCATTTGACAGCCTACTTCAAACTACTGGCCACAAAGATCCAGCTTTCTGAAAGGAAAATACTGCAAGCCCTGGGGTTCTTGGCCTCTTGCATACTACTGATTCCATATGCAAGACTTCATATGAGGAAATTTCAATGGTATCTAAAAAGCCTATGGTGTCAACATTCTCAGGACCTAGAGTCAATGATTCCCATCATACCTTGTCTAAGGATAGAGTTCCTTTGGTGGGCAGAGGCCTGCCACCAAAACAAGGGACTGCCATTCACCCTACCCCCTGCCGCCCAAACCCTGACAACAGAAGCATCAGACTATGCATGGGGGGCTCACTTGGCAGGGCAGTGCATTCAGGGCAAATGGAACCCAAATCAAATGCACCTGCGTATCAATCAAAACAGCCTTCAAGGACCACATTTATCCAGGACAATTATTGGTAAAGACAGACAACACCACTGTTATGTGGTACATAAACAAGCAGGGGGGAACCCACTCATACCCTCTCTGCAGATTAGCCATGCCTCTGTGGAACACAGGCTTGAGCTACCAAGTGCACCTACAAGGTCAGTTCCTGCCAGGCAAGCTAAATACACTGGCAGACGACCTAAGCAGAAATCTCATGGACCCACAGGAGTGGAAACTGGAACCAAAGACATTCAACATGTTGAGAAACAAATGGGGGAGCCCAGAGATAGACCTGTTTGCCTCCCCTCATTACTACCAATTGGACAAATTCTGCACAAGGACTCCCCATAAACAAGCTTGGAAAGTGGATGCACTGTCCTTCACCTGGAAAAACCTGTCAGTATATGCTTTTCCGCCTCTGCTTCTCCTCGCCCAAGTGCTACTAAATATCAAACAGGACAAACCAAGGACAATGCTGATTGCACCAGACTGGCCACCCCAGCACTGGTACCCCCTCTTGCGCAGTGTGTCACTGCTGGAACCATAACACCTGCCTCAGACCCCTGCTGTCCCAGCAAGAGGGGCCAGATTCTGCACCCACAGCTTCAAACCCTGAACCTTGTAGCCTGGTTAATTACCTGATCTCTCTGTTACCATCCCTCAGTAAGCAAGTGATGGATGTCATTCTGGAGGCAAGGAGGCCTAGTACTAGAAAATCCTATGCTGAAAAATGGAAAAGATTCTGTTCCTGGAGCCAGACTCAGGGGATGGGCACAGGAGTGCCCTATTTACCACATATTCTTCAATACTTAACTGAGATGCTTCACAAGGGCCTTTCCTTTTCTTCCATCAAAATTCATGCCTCGGCCATTTCAGCGCATTACAATACAGAGCCACCTCTCTTCTCTTATCCACTGCTGAAGCAATTCCTCAGAGGGGCCAAAAACTTAAGACTACCCAGGAGAACCCCTACACCAGTCAGGGACCTTAATTTTGTATTGGAAAAGCTCACTTTACCTCCCTTTGAGCTAGCTGCAAATGCAGAGTTGAAATTCCTTTTTTGGAAAACAGCCTTCCTTCTAGCCATTACTTCAGCAAGAAGGGTGTCTCAGTTACAGGCCCTCATGGCGGTGGATCCTTTCATTGCTGATGGGGTGTCCCTCAGGACCAATCCTTCCTTTATGCCCAAGGTGATATCCAGTGTGGCCCTTAATCAGTCCGTTCATTTTCCAGCCTTCTCTTCTAATCCACAGAACAAAGGGGAACGAATACTGCACTCCTTGGACGTGCACAGACAGCTTAGATTTTACCTGGACAGGACTAAGCCGCTCGGAAAGTCTGAACAGCTGCTGGTTGCATTTGTTGCAGCGGCAGACGGGAAGGGCCATTTCAAAGCAAACTATTTCTAAGTGGATAGGCCATTGCATTCATTTTGTTATAAGCACCATGGAAAACCTACCCCAACAGGGGATAAGACCTCGTTCCACCAGGGCTGTATCTACCTCTACAGCCTTTCTCAGAGGTGTCCTTACCCACCGCAGTCTTGCAGGGCCTTATAGCTGGTCCTAATGCTATCTGATTGCCTCCTCCCCTCCTTAGCTTTGGGAATCTACCCAGATGTGATGACTGCAACAGTGAAACACGAAGAACATAGTACAGATGTTCATCATGCATACAGCTGCAGTCATTACAGATGGGTTATCCTGCCGTCAGGCGGGTCCTCAGTCGGCCGAATTCCAAAGTCTAGGTCCGGCGTCAGTTGTCGTCGCTTCTTCCCTGACGTCAGTGCGGCAGGGGTATAAAAGAGGCAGCCAACGCCATTTTCTTCAGTCTTTCTTGCCGCGCGGTGCCCGAAGCAGAAGCAGTTTGCATGTGCCGGTCGGCCATCTCCTGAGATTTACAAAAGTATTTCAGCCGAAGTCTTCTTGAAAGCTAAGTACCTCGTTGGGGAAACTTTTCTTGCCTCAGACCGATGTCAGACAAAGGCTCCTCGGACCCCATTCCTCCTGCAGATACCGACGCCACTCTTGGCGGGGAAACTTAGAATTTAGACAGGCCTGCCATTTCTCAAGGGGTCTTCAGGCCTTCCTCCTTCTCTATTAAAGCTTTCACTAAATCTAAAGCAGCCATGAAAACCAAAAAACAGGGTCCTCAGACCTCCTCTCAAGGCCCCATGCCTAAAAAGCAGATGCTTAAAATGGCTGAGGCTCTGATACTGTTATCAGGGGTTCCCAAACCCCCTTGGACAAAAGACCCAGATTAGAGGAAGACTACCCTTCCTCAGATCAAGCTTCTATTACCTCAGAACACTCTGAGGACCAGGATTACGCCTATTCACCTTTTGAAGACTCTGATGCTGAGGAGTCTATTCCCTCGGTCTCCCCCCCCAGAGGACTACTCTTTTGGGGAAACCCTGCATACATTGTGGGAACACTTTCACTGGGAAGGCTAAGATTACTCAGACTCCAATAAAAGGCTCAGGGAATTTCTTTTGCTCCCCCAGCATAGGCCCCTGGCTAATCCCTCCTGTTTTAGATATATTGGATGATGTGTACACAGAAGCCAGCCTTAATCCAGATACTTTACCTCCAGCTCCTGTTAAACCAGACAGGTATTACCGGGTTCCTGATTCTCACCAGTTCCTATATAAAAGCCATACTGCTGACCCAGAAACTATTTTACAGGGTCCCAAGGGAATTAAGGCCTCTACTGCTAAAAACCCATTACCTTCAGAGAGGGATTCCAGAGCTTTAGAAAGGTGGGGGAAAAA
Source organism: Protopterus annectens (assembly GCF_019279795.1). Classification (NCBI taxonomy): domain Eukaryota; kingdom Metazoa; phylum Chordata; order Ceratodontiformes; family Protopteridae; genus Protopterus; species Protopterus annectens. Next base: position 1,543,014,351 of record NC_056745.1, on the reverse strand, counting down.
GGTGTACATCTCTGCCACTTTAACTATGAGGGCATTAAACTGTCAATTCCACATGCTAAAGTATCAACAGTTTTTGTTATCTCAGTTGAAAAGCAAAATGGCACAACCAGAACAACCAGATTTAAAAGAGTTGCAGGATTTATTGCATGGTGCAGAGCAAGTGGGTAAATATACCTTGCAGTGTGGTTTTGATGCTTTAGAGGCCTCATGTAGAGCTGATGTTACGGGGTCTGTTATACGTAGGCATGCTTGGCTCAAAGAGCAAACCTTACCAGATCATGTCAAGGCTAAACTATTAGATGCACCTCTTCAAAAAGATGTATTGTTTGGTGTTAAAGCTGAGGAGGTACTAAAGAAAATGGAGGAAAAAGTGAAATCAATGCAAACAGTGAAGGATTTCCTGCAGGTACAACCACCATGTTTCAGCAGAAACTGGCCTTCAAACAATTGGTCCTTTCCAGCCATGGACAGACCTCAAAGGGGCAGATACAGACACCCTAGGGGTAGAGGGAAACCTCAAGGATCTTTCAGAGCCAGACAGTGGCAAGCACCAACCCCAAGAGGTGGAGAAGGTAAATCACAGGCATTTAGAAAACAGACACAATGACTTCCCCCTACACCTGCCAAGCAAAGCTTTAATGGCAGCACCTTTGGGCGGAAAATTGGCATTATTCTCAAAAAACTGGCATATTGTTACAAAAGACAAATGGATCCTGGACATTATAGACCGAGGCTACAGATTCCACTTTCACACCCTTCCAAAAATGAGAGGCATGCCAAACCTGCCACAAAATCAAAGGGCAGAGGCACAAAAACAAATTTCCGCTCTCATGGACATGAAAGCCATTCAAGAGGTACCTGCAAAAGAACAAGGTCAAGGGTTTTATTCCAGACTATTCCTGGTACCAAGGAAAGACAAAGATTGGAGACCTATCTTAGACCTATCCATCCTAAACACATATCTACAGGTGCCAAAATTCAAGATGCTCACATTACAGCAACTTCTTCCCATGCTGGGCAAGGAGTCTTGGCTGGTAACTTTGGACCTCAAGGAGGCATACCTGCATGTCCCTATCAGACAAGATTGCAGAAGATACCTCAGATTTCTTGCAGGTTCAACCCATTACCAATTCTCTGTATTGCCCTTTGGCTTATCTACTGCTCCCAGAGTGTTTACGAAATGCCTGGCATCAGTAATCGCCTTCTGCAGACTACAAGGAATACAAATCTACCCATATCTGGACGACTGTCTGATCCAAGCGGACAGCAAGGACATACTATTGCAGCACCTGGCGTTTGTAATAAAACTGTTGAACGTCCTGGGATACACAGTCAGCAAAAAGAAATCAAAACTAATACCCTCTCAATAAATAATTTTCCTGGGTGCCAGCTTGAATACAACCACCCAGATGGCCTACCTCACGCCAGACAAACAAGGGCAACTGTCTCAATACTTCAGCAAAATGGCAACTTTCACCAGGCAAACTGCAAGGAAAGTCCTGCAGGCTCTGGGATTCATGGCATCTTGCATCCTACTAATCCCATGTGCAAAGCTGCATATGAGGAAACTTCAATGGTACCTAAAAAAACTTATGGTCTCAACACAGCCACAGCTTGGAAACAATTATACCACTCATTCCATGCCTTCAAAATGAATTTTTGTGGTGGGCTCAAGCATGCCAAAGAAACACAGGTCTCCCTTTCTGTGTACCTCAAGCAACTCAAATCATCACAACAGACGCCTGAGACTACGCCTGGGGAGCACACATGACAGATCAGTGCATTCAGGGAAAATGGTCCCAAAAGAGAAGCACCTACACATCAACCAAAAGGAAATGCTAGCCGTGCAAAATGCCATTATGACCTTCAAAGACCTACTGCATCCAGGCCAGCTATTGACAAGGACAGACAACACCACAGTGATGTGGTACATAAACAAACAGAGGGGAACTCATTCATACCACCTGTGCAGGCAAGCCATGACCCTATGGAACACAGCACTGGAATTGCAAATTCAGCTACAGGCACAATTACTGCCAGGGAAGGAAAACACACTGGCAGACAACCTAAGCAGAAATATGACAGATCCACACGAAAGATATCTCGGGCATGGGGACAGCCAGACATAGATCTCTTTGCTACCCACAGAAATTACCAGTTGAAAAAATTTTTCTCAAGGACCTATCATCCACAGGCCTGGAAAGTGGACGCACTCTCTTTCAATTGGACAACATTGACAGTTTATGCCTTCCCTCCTCTTCCTCTGCTGCCCAAGGTTCTATTAAAAGCCAGAGCAGAGAGGCCGCAAATGATTCTCATTGCTCCAGACTGGCCAAGACAACACTGGTATCCGCTCCTGAAGAGCCTGACACATTCCCCACCATGGATCCTACCTCTAGTCCCTCTTCTGTTGTCCCAGCACAACTACAAAACCCTTCACAGCTAGCTCAAAACCCTAAATCTAGCTGCATGGAGAATTCCTTGATTTCCCAAAAGACTCTCCTTTCCAAGGAGGTGCAGGATGTCATCCTGGAGGCCAGAAGACCTTCTACTAGAAAAGCCTACTCCGCCAAATGGAAACGATTTTGTGCCTGGAATCAAGAAAAGGGCCAGAATCCTTGGGTAATAAATATACCTCAAATTTTACAGTACCTAGCTGAGATGTTAAACAGTGGACTTTCCTTCTCCTCCATCAAGATCCACGCTTCAGCCATTTCTGCACAATACAACACAGATCCTCCTTTATTCTCACATCCTCTCTTAAGGCAGTTCCTCAGAGGGCAAAAATATAAAACCCCCAAGGAAACCACCAATCCCTGCTTGGGACCTCAACTTCGTATTGGAAAAGCTGACCCTTCCTCCCTTTGAGCCAGCTTCTTCAACAGAACTACAATACTTGTCATGGAAAACAGCCTTTCTTCTGGCTATCACCTCAGCACGCAGGGTTTCGGAGCTACAGGCCCTCATGGCTGTGCAACCATTCATCATTTTCCATCAGGACAGAGTTTCCTTACGAACCAACCTTACCTTTATGCCAAAGGTAGTATCCAGTGTAGCTTTGAATCAGACTATACACTTAACTACCTTTTATCCAAATCCACAAAACAAAGGGGAAAGACTTCTACTTTCCTTGGACATTCACAGACAACTTCGTTATTATTTGGACAGGACAAAGCCATTCAGGAAATCCGAGCAACTCTTTGTGTCCTATGCTACAGGTGCTCAAGGAAAGGCGATTTCCAAACAGACAATTTCAAAATGGATAGCCCACTGCATACGCTTTTGTTACTCATTTCATGGAAAAACTGTGCCTGCATGCATCAGGTCCCACTCCACCAAGGCCACAGCTACTTCTGCAGCTTTCCTCAGGGGGGGTTCCTACCAAGGACATTTTGGAAGCAGCCACTTGGAGTTCAGTGCACACTTTCTACAAGCACTATCACCTTCCACTATACTCTAAATCTAGAGCGGGTTTTGCCACAGCAGTCCTGCAGGACATTCTCGCTCCTCCTAGTTCCACTTAGTGCCTACCACCCTTACTTAGCTTTGGGATTCTTCCCATCTGTAATGACTGCAGCTATGCACGATGAACATAGTACAGTTTTGTACCTACCATAAATGTAGATGTTCGAGTGCTCATACAGCTGCAGTCCAGGTTACCCCCCCTCCGTCCCCTCTTAGGACAGGCCTTATGACAAACACCTTATCATACAACCTATTTGGGGTATTCTCTTATGGTGTATTTGCTTGCAACTGCTGTTTTTTGATTATTCTATTTTTACATGTTTGCATAACTTCTGGGGGCACCTGACATCTGGGGCAAGAAAAACTGAAGAAAATGGTGTCGGCTGCCTCTTTTTATACCCCTGCCGCACTGATGTCAGGGAAGAAGCGACGACAACTGACGCCAGACCTAGACTTTGGAATTCAGCCGACCGAGGACCCGCCTGACGGCAGGATAACCCATCTGTAATGACTGCAGCTGTATGAGCACTCGAACATCTACATTTATGGTAGGTACAAAACTGTACTTTGTGTACACTTACCATAAATGTAGGTGTTTGAGTGTATTCACTGTTGCAGTCCTGGTTACCCTCCCTCCAGCCTCCTGACTTCTATTGACTATACCTCTGATGTTCATCGTGCATTACAGCTGCAGTAGTTACATAAGGGTTTTCAGCCGGCAGGCGGTCCCTCGGTCGGCCGAATTCCAAAGTCTTGGTCCGGCGTCGGTTGTTGTCGCGTACTCTTCTGACGTCAGGAAGGCTAGAGTATAAAAGACACAGCCGACGCCATCTTCTCCAGTCTTTTTTGCCGCGCGGTGCCCGAAGCAGAAGCAGTTCGCAAGTGCCGGTCGGTCAGCTCCTGAATTACGAAAGAATTTCGGAACCGAAGTCTTCATTAAAGCTAAGTACCCCGTTGGGGAACCTTTTCTTGCCTCAGACCGATCTCAGAAAAAGTTAATAATTGTATTTCTTGTGGGAAGCAAATACCGCATAAGGATTTCCATTCCCTTTGCATACCTTGTTTGGGCCCAGACCACGGCGCCTCGGGCTGCCGCTTTTGTGCTACCTTCAATAAACGCACTATCAAGCATCGGGCGGAGTTCGCCCAACACTATTTTGGCAAAGCGTTTAATTATAAAATGTCGTCGGATACTCCGACTACCGCTATGTCCAGAAAACGCAAAGAAAAGGACCGTCAGTCGAGAACTGCGGTCTCCACCGACACCACGCCAAACAAGCTCCACGTGGGCGGTTCTCAGTGAGATGCCTTTGCAGTCCCTGACTACCGACACTCCCTCGGGGTCTTCTGTACCTGAGACCGCTGGTTCTTGGTCCTTTCCCAAACTACTACCAAGCACCTGTTCATGTCGAACCCACCAATGTGGATAGATCTACATCCACTCATGGTGTATTTAGGCCTTCATCTTCCTTCTCCATCAAGGCCTTTACAAAAGCAAAATCAGCCAAGCAACTTTCTAGGCCTGCCTCACAAGGCCCAAGACCTGGGCCCACGCCTAAGAAGCACATGCTTAAAATGGCTGAAGACCTGATCACTCTTATTAGAGGCTCACAGGCCCCTCCTGACAAGAGACCCAGAGTAGAGGAGGATTCTCCTCCTTCTGACCAAGATTCCATTTTATCAGAACATTCTGATGCTGAAGAACAGTCTTATTCTCCTTTTGAGGATTCGGATGCAGAGCAGTCCATTCCTTCTGTATCCCCCCCTGAGGATTTTTCCTTTGGGGAAACTTTACACTCCTTGAGAGAGCACTTCCATTGGGAAGGCCAAGATTTTTCTGACTCCAAGAAAAGGCTCAGGGAATTCCTCTGGTTACCTCAGCATAGGCCTCTGGCTATTCCTCCTGTTTTGGAGGTTTTAGATGATGTACTCGGGAGGCCTGTTTAAATCCTGATTCTCTGCCTCCTGCACCAGTTAAGCCGGATAGGTATTACAGAGTTCCTAATTCTCATCAGTTCCTCTATAAAGGCCATAATGCAGATCCTGAAACTATTTCTCAAGGCCCTAAAGGAATTAAGGCTTCCACGGCCAAGAACCCACTACCTTCGGAAAGGGAATCTAGATCTCTAGAAAGGTGGGGAAAGAAAGTTTACACCTCGGTCACCCTTGCCATGAGGGCCTTAAACTGCCAGTTTCATATGATTAAATATCAGCAATTTCTGTTATCAGAATTAAAAACAAAAATGTCACAACCTGAACAACCAGATTTAAAAGAGTTGCAGGATATGATGCATAGTGCTGAGCAAGTGGGCAAGCACACCTTACAATGTGGTTATGATGCACTAGAGGCCTCCAGCAGATCAGCCGCCACTGGAGCAGTCATTCGCAGACATGCATGGCTAAGGGAACAAAATCTTCCAGATCAAGTGAAAGCAAAATTCTAGATGCACCATTACATAAGGATGTTCTTTTGGTGGTAATGCTGAGGATATTTTACGTAAAATGGAAGAAAGGGCAAAATCTATGCAAACTGTCAAAGCTTTCTTACAGGTTCAGCCACCAAGGTTCAGCAGGAATTGGCCATCAAAAAACTGGTCCTTTCCAACGACTGACAAAGCCCAAAGGGGCAGATACAGACGCTGAAGGGCAGAGGACAAACCCAAGGATCCTACAGAGGCAGACAATGGCAATCACCTACACCAAGAAGTGGTGACGACAGTGCACAGCAGTACAGAAAGCAAACTCAATGACTCCCTCATTTCCATGCCAAGCAGAATTCAACTGGCAGCACCTTTGGGAGGGAAACTGGCACTATTTGCAAACAATTGGCATATTGTCACAACAGACAAATGGATTCTGGACATAATAAACAGAGGCTACAAATTTCATCTCCACACTCTTCCAAAAATGAGAGGCATGCCAAACCTACCACAAAATCAAAGGGTAGAGGCACAACTACAAATTGCAAAGCTCCTAAACATGGGGGCTATACAAAGGTACCTACGCACCAACAAGCACAAGGTTTTTATTCAAGGCTTTTTCTGGTGCCAAGAAAAGGAAGCGACTGGAGACCCATTCTGGACTTATCCATTCTCAACACATTTCTTCTAGTGCCAAAATTCAAGATGCTCACACTACAGCAACTCCTTCCCATGCTGGGCAAGGGGTTTTGGCTGGTAACATTGGACCTCAAGGAGGCATACCTGCATGTCCCAATCAGACAAAGTTGCAGAAGATACCTCAGATTTCTTGCAGGTTCAAAACACTATCAATTCTCTGCATTGCCCTTTGGCTTATCTACTGCCCAGAGTATTCACCAAGTGCCTGGCATCAGTGATTGCATACTGCAGACTTCAAGGGATACAAATTTACCCTTATCTGGACGACTGCCTGATCCAAGCGGACAGCAAACTCAGACTTCTCAAACATCTAGCATATGTGACACGTTTACTGCTTTCTCTGGGATACACCATCAACAAGGAGAAATCAAAACTAACACCCTCTCAGAAAATTACCTTCCTGGGTGCCAACTTGGACACAAACACTCAGATGGCTTACCTAACAACAGACAAACAAGGGCAACTATCTCACTACTTCAAAATGCTTGCAAAAGTACCAGGCTTACTGCAAGGAAAATCCTGCAGGCTCTGGGATTCATGGCATCTTGCATTCTTCTAATCCCATGTGCAAAGCTGCACATGAGGAAACTTCAATGGTACCTAAAAAATCTATGGTCTCAACACAGTCACAGCTTAGAAGTGGAGATTCCAATAATTCCCTGCCTACAAAAGGAATTCATATGGTGGGCTCAAGCATGCAAAGTAAACAAAGGCCTCCCATTCTGCAAGCCTCAAGCTACACAAGTCATAACCACAGACGCCTCAGATTACGCCTGGGCGACATGAAGGACAGGTGCATTCAGGGCAGATGGCACAAAACAGAAAAGCACCTTCACATCAATCAAAAAGAAATGCTGGCAGTAATAAAGGCATTTTCAGCTTTCAGAGAATTCCTGCATCCAGGACAGCTGCTCATAAGAACAGACAACACCACAGTAATGTGGTACATAAACAAACAAGGAGGGACTCATTCATACCCCTTGTGCAGATTAACCATGACTCTTTGGAATCTAGCTCTGGAAAGACAAATAGAACTCCAGGCTCAGTACCTACCAGGAATGGAAAACACACTGGCAGACACTCTGAGCAGGCATATGACAGACCCTCACGAATGGAGGCTACATCCAGACGTATTCACAGAGATTGTTCAAGCATGGGGAAGGCCAGACATAGACCTTTTTGCCTCCCACAAAAATCATCAATTAAAAGTTTTGCTCAAGGACCTTCCACCCAAAGGCTTGGAAAGTGGACGCCTTTCATTCACATGGACAACTTGGTCAGTTTATGCATTCCCACCACTACCTCTGCTGCCCAAGGTGCTTCTGAAAGCAAGAACAGACAAGCCAAGGATGATACTGATTGCTCCAGATTGGCCGAGACAACATTGGTATCCACTATTGAGGAACCTAACACACACTCCTCCGTGGCCCCTGCCTCTAACACCTCTACTGCTGACGCAGAACAATTTCAAAACTCTTCACAGTCAGCTGAAAACTCTCAGTCTAGCTGCATGGAAAATCCCTTAACTTCACATCAGGCACTACTCTCCAAAGAAGTGCAGGATGTCATTTTGGAGGCTAGAAGACCATCTACAAGAAAAGCTTACTCCGCAAAATGGAAGCGGTTTTGCTGTTGGAATGAAGAAAGAGGACAGGATCCTAGAAAATTAAACCTGCCTCAGATGTTACAGTACCTAACTGAACTTTTGAACAAGGGACTTTCCTTTTCCTCAATCAAGATACATGCCTCAGCAATATCTGCAGAATTCAACATGGATCCTCCTTTATTCTCACACCCTCTACTGCGACAGTTCCTCAGAGGGGCTAAGAACATAAGGCCTCCAAGGAAACAACCAGTACCAGCTTGGGACCTTAACTATGTACTGGAAAAATTGACATTGCCTCCTTTTGAACCAGCTGCTTCAGCAGAATTACAATATTTGTCCTGGAAAACAGCTTTTCTACTGGCCATCACTTCAGCTCGTAGGGTTTTTGAGTTACAGGCCCTCATGGCGGTGCAGCCATTCCTAATATTCCATCAGGACAGGGTTTCCCATGACTAACCCCTCCTTTATGCCTAAAGTAGTATCTAGGGTAGCCCTAAACCAGGCCATCCACCTTCCTACCTTCTACTCTAATCCTCAAAACAAAGGGGAAAGGCTGCTTCATTCTTTAGATATCCATAGGCAGCTACGTTACTACTTGGACAGAACCAAGTCATTCAGAAAATCAGATCAACTCCTAGTTTCCTATGCTGTGGGAGGTCAAGGAAACCTGTAACTAAACAGACCATTTCCAAGTGGATTGGTCACTGCATACGCTTTTGTTATTCCCATCATGGAAAGCTCGTACCTACTGGTATCAGATCCCACTCCACTAGGGCCACAGCCACCTCTACAGCCTTCCTCAGAGGAGTGCCTACTAAAGAGATCTTGGAGGCAGCCACTTGGAGTTCTGTACATACTTTCACAAAGCATTACCATCTGCCTTTATACTCCAGAACTAGAGCAGGCTTTGCCACTGCAGTTTTGCAGGGCATTCTAGCTCAACCCAGTTCCATATAGTACCTACCACCCTATACATAGCTTTGGGATTCTACCCATATGTAACTACTGCAGCTGTAATGCACGATGAACATAGTACAGTTTTGTACCTACCATAAATGTAGATGTTCGAGGGCTATTACAGCTGCAGTACAGGTTTCCCACCCTCCTTCCCTCTTGGTAAGACCTTGGGGTTTGAATACCTATTCATACCTGCTGACTGGGTTATCCTACTATGTTTTATTTGCTTACATTTGTGTATTACACTAATTTATGTATTGCCTTCCTTTTGGGGGCACCTGACATCTGGGGCAAGAAAGACTGAAGAAGATGGCGTCGGCTGTGTCTTTTATACTCTAGCCTTCCTGACGTCAGAAGAGTACGCGACAACAACCGACGCCGGACCAAGACTTTGGAATTCGGCCGACCGAGGGACCGCCTGCCGGCTGAAAACCCTTATGTAACTACTGCAGCTGTAATAGCCCTCGAACATCTACATTTATGGTAGGTACAAAACTGTACTTTCTTGTTTACTATGCCTAAAGGTTTCTGGTGTATTTGCTTTTTGTTGGAGGTGTAACCTTGTATATAATTGCTTCCCATTTTGGGGGCACCTGACATCTGGGGCAAGAAAAACTGATGTAATGGCATCAGCGGCATGCTTTATACCCCTGACTAACTGACGTCATGGAAGATGAGACAGCAACCGATGCAGGACCCAAGACTTTGATGATCAGGCCGACTGAGGGCTAGCTGCAAACAGATAACCCAAATGTGATGACTGCAACAGTGAATACACACTAACATCTACATTTATGGTAAGTGTACACAGCTGTACTTTTCATCCCTATTATAATCTGCTATTGCTGGGGCTCTGTAGTTAACAATTAACTGAGCCTCTTGTCATTCCATCGAGGTGCTGGTGTGTACCTGGACAGACTAAGGGTGTTTGTCTTTGTTTGTGTTTGTTCTTGTTGAACTCTGGAAAGGATGGCTTGGGTAAATGCTCCAGTCTTATGTTTTGTGTACTTTAACAGACACATGAATTAGTTCCTTTTCTAAATGTTGTATTTGGGTGGTTGTGTACTTGGACAGAGTACAACAGTTGTAATTTTTGTAAATATCCATTTCATTGCTTGTACAAGTACTGAGGTATACACGGGGCAGGGGGCCTTATTTTAGTCCTGCTGTGCATGGAGATAGACTGCTGAAGTGACGCTCTGGGGAAAAAGTCTAGTTGTGTTTGTTCAAGTACAGTTGGACACAGTGGGGGGAAATGCTTCCTTCTACTGCATATGTGTACTATAGAAGTCATACTTGTTGGGGGAATTGTCATTTGATGCTTAGACCTTCTTACTTGGACATAACACTCTAATGATCCTCTGCAGATATTTTATATAGGGACAGACCAAAGTGGAAATTGGCACAAATGTTTATTTTAATTGATTTAACACTGTGTGCCTCTGTGGGTGATATCTTATTGTAGAGCTTGTGTGTGAAGGGACAGACTACTGATGGAGAAGTTGTGGGACTTGCAGTCAGCTGGTGCTTGTGCCCATCTACGTGGACATAATACAGTATTGAATACTGGGCAAACTGTTTAATTTAGCTTCTTTTATTTACTTGCATAAACAGCAGTCACTGTTTCTTGGATAATTGATGCCTTTTAGTGATTGTTGCAGTTTGGGACAGATGCATAAAAGGACACAATACTGAATTATATAGACTGGGAAAGCAGTTGATTTTGGTGATTGTGTTTGAGGAACAAATGTTCTTCGTGTTTCACTGTTGCAGTCATCACACTTGGGTTATCTGCCTGCAGGTAGCCCTCAGTCAGCCCGAATACCAGAGTCTTGGGATTTCTGCGTCGGTTGCTGTCACCTCTTCCATGACGTCAGGGCGGCGGGGGTATAAATGCCATTACATCAGTTTTTCTTGCCATGCGGTAGCCCGAAGCAGAAGCAGTTCGGAAGTGCCGGTCGGCCGCAACCTGAAATTTTTGTTTTTCGAGTTTTAAACCTGAAGTCTTCTAAAGCCAAGTACCCCGTTGGGGATCCTTTTTTCTTGCTCTAACAAATGTCAGGAAAAGTTAACAATTGTCTTGCCTGTGGAAAGCAAATACCTCACAGAGATTTTCATTCTTACTGCGTCACCTGTTTAGGCCCAGACCATGATGTCCCTCGCTGTCAGTTTTGTGCCTTGTTCAATGCCCGAACTATTCGTCGTCAGGTTATTTTTGTCTCTCAGTTCTTTTGCTCTCGTTCCCCGTATTCCGAATTGGCTTTGTTAAGCCATCCGACTACAGATCTTCTGGAAAAATGCAAGGGTAAAGACATAGACAGACTGCATGGGTCCAAAGCTGCCGATGATGCTTCCGTTAAGCTAGTCGCCAGTCCGCCGGTACTCAGTGAGGTGCTTTTGCAGCCCATGTTACCCGTTTCTACAGATTCGCAGGCCTCTACCGAGACCCATTCGGAGTCCAGTATGCCGCGAGATGCTTCTTCGACTATGGAACCTGCGGATGTCTCCACCTTGGATGGGTCCGAAGCCGCTGAGCAGGCACCGGCTTCTGAGAGTGTATTCAGACCTTCCGATGTCCGTATTAAACAGACTTCTTCATTAATGACTTAAAACTACCAATTTTCTCGGGCCCAGAGTTCGCTCTACGCCTAGGAAACTGATGACCAAAGTGCATTCGCAAGCTCCCATGCCACAGAAACAAATGCTTAGAATAGCTGAAGACCTTATTACTTTAATTAGGAGAAGCCAGCCTTCCCCCTCTAAAAGACAAAGAATTGATTTTCCTTCTGATTCTGCAGACCTCGAGTCCGATGAGTCTGACCCCTGTGATTACCAGGACATACCCTTATCTACCTATAAGGATGCAGATGCAGAGGATTCCATTCCCTCTGCCTCCCCCAGAGGACTTTTCTTTCGGTGAAACCTTGCATACCCTAAGAGAGCATTTCTGCTGGGAATGCCAGGACTACCCACAGTCCAAAAAGAGACTGAGGGAATTTTTAGACTTGTCTCAGCATAGGCCTCTAGCTATTCCCCCTGTCCTGGATATTGTAGATGATGTCTTCATGGAATCCAGTCTTACCCCTGATACTTTACCACCAGCTCCTATAAAGCCTAACCTGTACTACAGAGTACCTGACTCTCACAAATTTCTCTTTAAAAATCCAGCTGTAGATCCAGAGACCATTTCCCAGGGACCTAAAGGTATTAAGGCTACTACAGCCAAAAAAACCCTACCCCTTCAGACAGGGATTCTAGGGCTCTAGACAGATGGGGTAAGAAGGTATATACCTCTGCAACTCTTGCCATCAGGGCTTTAAATTGCCAGTTTCACATGTTGAAGTACCAGCAGCATATTATGGAACTAATTAAACAAAAAATGTTGTTGATTCCTGATTGTGCAGAAAATAAAGAGTTACAAGTGTTAATGCATTCTGCAAGCCAAGTTGGTAAACATACTTTGCAGTGTGGTTTTGATACCTTAGAAGCATCTTGCAGGGCTGCTGTCACTGGGTCTGTTCTGAGAAGGCATGCTTGGCTGAAGGAACAAATCTTGCCAGACCATGTCAAAGCAGAATTACTAGATGCTCCATTAAACCAAAAGTGTTTTTTTGGCTCAGAAGCAGAAGATGTTCTTAAAAAGATGGAGGAAAAAGCTAAATCTATGCAAACTGTTAAAGATTTCTTACAGGTACAGCCACCTAGATTCAGAAGGCATTGGCCTTCAAAAAACTGGTCCTTTCCAGTCCTTCCCAGATCTTCTCATTCCAAACCCAGGGGCAACAGACCATACAGACTACAGTCTCAGGGTATGCACAGATCTAAACAATGGAGTTCTCCCTCCTCAAAAACAGGGAGTTGTAAGCCATCCGCTTATGGAAGAAGTTCACAATGACTTGTCCATCCTTCCCAGCCATGCCCAAGTACTTGCACCCCTAGGAGGAAAACCCGCCCTGCATGCAAAAAACTGGGAGTATATTATCCAGGACCGATGAGTCTTAAACATTGTATCCCAGGGATAAAGATTCTTCTTCCACTCACTACCAACCCCAAGCGGATTGCCAGACCTTCCTCCAAACCAGTGGGCAGAGACCTAAAAGCAAGTACTTTCTCTTCTCAATATCGGGTCTGTTCAACCTGTTCCAACAGAGCAAAGGGGGGGGGGGGGGTTTCTACTCCAGACTGTTCCTGGTGCCCAGAGAAGAGAACTCTTGGTGCCCTATTCTGGATCTGTCAACTCTCAACACCTTCCTGGTGGTACCAAAATTCAAAATGCTAACTCTCCAGCAGCTGCTTCCTATGCTAGCCAAGGACTCCTGGCTAGTCACCCTAGACTTAAAAGAAGCTTATCTGCACATCCTCATAAGGGAATCTTGCAGGAAATATCTTCATTTCAGGGCAGGCTCTATGCACCATCAGTTCTCTGCACTTCCCTTTGGTTTATCTACTGCGCCCAGGGTATTCACAAAGTGCCTGGCTCCAGCCATTGCATACTGCAGGCAGAGAAATATTCAAATTTACCCATACTTGGGTAATTGCCTGATTCAGGCGGATAGTCAGGAATTGCTCCTTCAGCACCTGATGTTTGTAAAGAGACTCCTAACTTCTCTGGGGTATACCATAAACAAAAGTAAATTACATCTGGTACCCAGCCAAAAGATTGTATTTCTGGGAGCAAGCTTGAACACAACTTCCCAGTTGGCATTCCTCACTCCAGAAAAACAGGTTTATTTGACAAATTACTTCAAGCTACTGGCCACCCAAACCCAGGTATCTGCAAGAAAAATACTGCAAGCCCTAGGGTTCATGGCCTTATGCATTCTTATGCAAGACTACATATGAGGAAACTTCAGTGGTACTTAAAAAGTCTCTGTTGTCAACATTCTCAGGACCTGGAAACCGTGATTCCTATCATTCCTTGCCTAAGGACAGAGTTCCTTTGGTGGGCAGAGGCTTGCAACCACAACAAGGGACTCCCTTTCACTCAACCCCCTGCCGCCCAGACCTGACAACAGACACATCAGACTATGCATTGGGGGCTCACATAGCATGCAAATGCATTCAAGGCAAATAGAGCCCAGGACAAATTCACCTGCATATCAATCAAAAAGAAATGTTAGCTGTACAGAATGCACTGACAGCCTTCAAATACATTATCCTGCCAGGACAACTCTTGATAAAGACAGACAACACCACAGTTATGTGGTACATAAACAAGCAGGGGGAACTCATTCCTACCCACTCTGCAGGTTAGCCATGGCTCTGTGGATCACAGCCTTGAGCAATCAAGTGCACCTGCAAGCTCAATTCCTGCCAGGCAAACAAAATTCACTGGCAGACAACTTGAGCAGAAATCTAATGGACCCACACGAGTGGAAACTGGAGTCCATTTCATTCAAACTTCTAATACACAGGTGGGAGACACCAGAGGTGGACCTCTATTCTTCCCCCCAAAACCACCAACTGAGCAAATCTTGCACCAGAAATCCCCACAGCCAAGCATGGAAAGTAGATGTCCTATCCTTTACATGGGAAAAGCTCTCAATCTATGCCTTTCCCCCTCTGCCCCTCCTTTCAAAAGTACTACTCAAGATCAAACAGGACAGGCCAAGGACAATCCTTATTGCACCAGACCGGCCACGCCAGCACTGGTACCCACTCCTACGTAGTCTGACAGCAGTGCCACCCTGGCACCTACATCAGACCCCCTCTCTGCTGTCCCAGCAGGTGGAACAGATTTTGCATCCTCTGCTGCAAACCCTAAACTTGGCAGCCTGGCTTATTCCCTGAATACATCACCAGCAACCCTCAGCAAATAGGTGCTGGATGTTATCCTTGAGACCAGGAGGCCTAGTACAAGGAAATCCTATTCAGAAAAGTGGAAAAGATACTGTTCTTGGAGCCAGTTTCAAGGAACGGACACCGCCGTGCCCACATTTCTTCAAATCCTAGATATTACCTAGCAGAGTTGCTCCACAAAGGCCTATCCTTCTCATCAGTTAAGATTCATGCCTCTGCCATCTCAGCTCATTACAATACTAAGCCACCCCTCTTCTCTCACTCTCTGATCAAACAGTTCCTGAGAGGAGCTAACAATTTAAGACCCCCAAGGAGAGCTCCGACTCCTGCCTGGGACCTTAACTTTGTACTAGAGAAGCTCATGCTCCACCCTTTTGAGCCTGCTGCTACAGCAGAGGTAAAATTCCTCTCTTGAAAAACAGCCTTACTTCTAGCCATCACTTCAGCAAGAAGAGTGTCTGAGTTACAGGCCCTTATGACTGTGGAACCCTTCATTATTGTCTATGCAGACAGGGTTTCCCTCAGGACTAACCCACCATTTAAGCCCAAGGTGGTATCCAGTGTGGCTTTAAACCAATCCATCCATTTACCAACCTTTTTTCCTAATCCTCAGAATAAAGGGGAAAGGATCCTGCACTCCTTGGATGTGCACAGACAGCTCAAGTTCTACCTTGACAGGACTAAACCTTTCAGAAAATCTGACCAGCTGCTAGTCAGCTTGGCTACAGGGGCGGAGGGCAAGGCCATTTCAAAGCAAACCATTTCTAAATGGATAGCACACTGCATCCATTTCTGCTTCATACACCAGGGAAACCTACCCTACAGGGGATCAGACCTCATTCCGCTAGGGCTACCTCAACCTCTACAGCATTTCTCAGGGAAGTTCCTTGAAGCTGCAACCTGGAGTTCTATACACACCTTCACCAAGCATTACCACTTACCTATCTTTTCTAAATCCAGAGCTGAATTTGCCACAGCTGTCTTACAAGGCTTGCTAGCCAGCCCTAATACTTCTTGACTGCCTCCACCCTTCCTCAGCTTTGCGAATCAACCCAAGTGTGATGACTGCAACAGTGAAACACGAAGAACATAGTACAGTTCTGTACACATACCATAAATGTAGATGTTCAAGTGTATTCACTGTTGCAATCCTGGTTACCTTCCCTCCAGCCCCCTGTCTTTTCTATACCTTCTACCTGTCCTCTTCTTTGGTCATGTCTTATGGAAATGGTATTTACTTTTTACTGGAGGTGTTCCACACCATGTGATTGCTTCCTATTTTGGGGGCTTCTGACATCTGGAGCAAGAAAAACTGATGTAATGGCGTCGGCTGCATGTTTTATACCCCGGACGACCTGACGTCATGGAAGAGGCGATAGCATCCGACACAGGAATCACAAGACTCTGGTATTTGGGCCGACTGAGGGCTCCCTGCAGGCAGATAACCCAAGTGTGATGACTGCAACATTGAATATACTCTAACATCTACATTTATGTAAGTGTACACAACTGTACTTTTTTTGTGAATGTGCCTTTTCAGTGCTTCTGGGACCACGTGATACATGCGCTGTGGCAAATGTTTCCTTTTAATGTTTGTACAGACTACTGTTGGGCTTCTTTGAGTAAACATTTTGTTGTGGTATTGGTGTGACTATTTAGGGGCTCTCTAGGGTCTAATGTTCCAACTGACCATGGCAGACTCCATAAAAGGTTGCTTGGGTGGAAAATTTGTCATATTTGGTGATTGTGTGTAGGTTAGACCAATAGAGTGGTTGCTTGTGGATGTGTAGGACTCTTTGGGGAGGATTGTGTAATTGTAGTGCATGTGTTCACTTGGACAGACTTTTGAGGGACCCATTGGGTGCTAATGTTAGATTCCAGTCCCTGTATTTCCTTGGACAGGCTACTGCAGGGTTCTTTAGGAAAAACTTTTTTTTTTTTCCAGGGCTGATGAAATGTCCGCTTTGGTAACTGTTTTGTTTCAGTGCTTGTTCAACTAGTTTCGTACACCTTTTATGGTCGTGCGTACTTGCACATACTAAAGTGTTAGGTTGGGACACTGGTCTATTTGGTGCTTGTGCATACATGTAGAAGCTACTGCTGGATTATTTTTTAGCAAATATTTGATTTTGGTGCTCCTCTGTACTTGGTGTGACTTCTGAAGTGCTCGCCTTGGAGTGGGGGGGGGGTATAATTTTAGCGCTGGTATGACAATGAACCACACAGAGGGAAAATGCTTTATTGTACTGCTTCTGTGTACTGGGCCTGACTGTTGAAGTAGTAGTTAATGTTGAAATTGATTCACTAAGTGCTTGTGCCTACTTACAGGGGCATAATGCTGAAAAGTTATCTTTGGAAATTATTTTTATGGGTACATTGGTGAACATGGACATAATAATGCCTGCAGCTGGGGTAAATGGGTAAAAATGTTCATGTTAATCATGGGTTGCTTGGAGAAATGTTGCATTGCAATGCTTCTAAGTGTACTGAGACACACTTTGTCATCATCCCCGAGAAATGGTTCAGTGTGGTATTGGCATTTCATTGCTTCTGTCTACTAGAATCGACTTTTGAAGTAGTTGCTGCGGAAATTGAGGGTACGTGTTTCACCTAGGTGCTTCTGTGTACCTGGACAGACTACTAAGGTCGTACTTGGAGAAATCTGTGGTGCGGCTGCTTGGACAACTACTCATGGACTTGGAGGAAAGGCTAATGGTTGATTTTACTGTTTGTGTGTTCTTGTTCAACACCAGCAGGGGTGGCTTGCGAAATGTTTCAATCTCTTGTTTTTTTGTGTTCCTCAACAGGCTCAGTCTGTTCCTTGAGGAAATGTTGCATTTTGGTGGTTGTGTACTTGGACAGAGTACTAAAGTGGTACTTCAGGTAAAAGTGTCACATTTATGTGTTGTACAAGTACTCATGGACAAACGAGTGGGCATGAGGGTGTCTCATTTTAGTCCTTCTGTGTACAGGCATAGACTACTGAAGTACTTGCTTGGGGAAGAAGTTTAGAAGAAGTGAGTGTGTCTGTGTCTGGGGATGCAAGCAAGGGGTGTGTGTGTGTGTGTGTGTGTGTGGGGGGGTGGAATGGAAGCAAGGGGTGAGTGTGTGTGTGGGGGGCATGCAAGCAAGATGCAAGCAAGAGGTGAGTGTGTGGGGGTGTGCAAGCAAGGGGTGAGTGTGTGGGGGAGATGCAAGCAAGGGGTGAGTTTGTGTGGGGATGCAAGAAGCAAGGGATGCGTGTGTGTGTGTGGGGGATGCAAGAAGCAAGGTGTGAGTGTGTGTGGGGGGATGCAAGAAGCAAGGTGTGAGTGTGTGTGGGGGGATGCAAGAAGCAAGGGGTGTGTGTGTGTGGGCGGAACGCAAGAAGCAAGGGGTGAGTGTGTGTGTGGGGGGATGCAAGAAGCAAGGGGTAAGTGTGTGTGGGGGATGCAAGAAGCAAGGGGTGTGTGTGTGTGGGCGGAATGCAAGAAGCAAGGTGAGTGTGTGTGGGGGATGCAAGAAGCAAGGGGTGAGTGTGTGGGGGATGCAAGAAGCAGGGGGTGAGTGTGTGTGGGGGATGCAAGCAAGGGGTGTGTGTGTGTGTGTGTGGGGGGGGATTCAGGCAAGGGGTGAGTGTGTGTCTGTAGGGATACAAGCAAGGTGTGTGTGTGTGTGTGTGTGTGTGTGTGTGTGTGTGTGTGTGTGTGTGTGTGTGTGTGTGTGTGTGTGTGTGTGTGTGTGTGTGTAAGGATGCAAGCAAGGGGTGAATGAGTGTGTGTATGCAAGCAATTTCAGTTTATCTTTCTGAAAACGCATGGTAACATATATTCTATTCTAGCAACTTTGTAACATTAGACAAGCAATGTTTATGCTATGTCCCTGGTTTCGGGCCTTTGTTCCTCCTCCAATAAATTTTGTCTTTTTCCAGATTTCTAGTGCTGCAAATTCGAGAGATATAGTTGCATGTAGAGTGGATTTTACAAGGACCTGAGAGCTTCAGGGGAAGAGCAGTTTAGTTCTGCTTATGGCATGTCTGTTTGCACTGCTAGTAGCACAATAGATAGTATACTTGCTTTTGATGCAGAAGGCTGTGGGTTGTATTCTGACAGTATGTAGATGGATAGCTGATTCTGTACTGTCTAGTACTTTAAAGTGGGAAGATGCTGCAGTCCTGAGAATGTCCTCCTTTGGAGAAGATACCTAGTAACTATGAACCTGTTAATAAGTTTGCCATCTATTGCAGTATTACTAGCTTATTATTTTTTATTATAACAACAGGCACTTTATTTGTAGATGAAACACTGAAATGCAAAGTTGTTTGCTAGCAGCAACCTCTTCATTAGTTATAGATCTCTTACGTGGAATTATTTAGATGAAGTTTACTTCTGCTGAGATTGTGCATATTTATTCATATTGGTGAATTGTATCGACAGGTTTGTGTAGACTTTTAGAATGGAAATGTTTGGAATTGGGCAGCTTAGTCATTACTGGCTCATACATTGTGTCGTTGCTTACTGGAAAAATGTTCAAAGTAATAAATTTAAAACACGTTCTAATAAGTGTGCTGCATGGTACAAGCGGCAAAATTGAAGTGTATTAATCCACCAGATGCGCAGTAGCAAGCCCCGCCCAAACCCCTCCTGCAAGCATTTTGACTGCACCACCCACCGTTTGATTGAAAGATGCCACCATAACACAAGGTAATATATGCGATATGCAAAACACAAGTTAATTGTGTGATTGATGTGATCTGACAAGTTCTGATACCCTTGATAAGTGTAAGCATGGGGCTGGGAGATTAACCACTTGCAGGTTACCCATGTCCATTAGAGAGAGAAGTGCCACTGGTGCAATGTTAAAGTAACATAGGAAAGGGGTGGGAAGGTTTAAAAAACAGCCAAGTAAAGGAGTTAAGTTTGTTGACTGAACTGATGAACAAAATATGGTCCTTTTCCGTTATCAGGGCAACAGCTCTAACGCTCAATGATCACACAGCTGTCAACCCTGAAGCAGTTGTTAAAGCAATTTCTAATCAGTCATCTGGTGTTTTCAGTACATTTAGAAAATGCAATTTAGTTAAGCAGTTTGCCAAAAAGTCATGAACATTTTTAACAACGAACGATGGCTGTATTATTGCTCAAATACGGAACTTTGACTGACCAGACTGCAAAGAATCCAAGACGATGACAAAGAAGGTATACAAATGAAGTCATAGTATGCTGTGAGAAGAACTGCTTTATTAAAAAAGTTTAGTAAAGAAGTTTATTAAAGGGCACGGCACAAAATGTGACAAAACATATGGTTAATGAGAACCAAAATACTTCAGTAGCAGTCTGACTGCTGCCAATACTGGTTGAACTAAAGTATTCTCATTGAAGCTACTTCATCTGATTGAAGTGCAGCAGAGCTCATGCACACAGTTTTCAATTTTTAACCACAGTTGCTGTGGTCATATGCTGCTATTTTCCATTTGTTTACTGTGTAGGTAGGCTAGTCTACGGAACCTTTTCTTCCATGACCAGGGCCAAACCAGTAACTTGTATAGTTTATACAACAGCCATGAATAAAATACACAGTACGATTCCAGTTAAACTGTACACTACAAATAAGACTCTACTCACACACAAACATTTTATTATTTTAATGGAAAGGGACTGATTGCTCGAATGTTATTATTAGCACGTGTTTCTGCTTATTAAATGCTCCGTTTTTAATTGTATGGATTTACCGTTCACGGCACATTGCCGTTGTTAATCCCGCCCCTCCCACATGTCAATCACGGCGGGCACGCCCATACCTGCACGAAGTCGGTGGTGGGTTAATACACTTCACTTTCGCCGTACAAGCAATATAATTTCATACAATCAGGAAGGTGAATCAAAGAACACATGTATGTTTGCATAGTCCAAAATGTGTGTGCAAGGGGCCTATTTGAAATCAGCCCAAAGGTAAAGTTTATCCGCCAGTAACCAGATACATTTTCTCTGAATGTGGGTTTCAATGCTGTTTCAGTCGGTCAGTTTCAAGGACAGAGAAGTTTTAATGCTAAGTCTGTTTTCATTGTGGGACTGTTTTGCTTTACCAGATGCCTGTCAGTATTTCTGCTATCCAACTTAAACGATTTAAATGCAGTCCAAACAAGGTGTGTGTGTGTGTGTGTGTGTGTGTGTGTGTGCAAGGGGTGAGGGTGTGTGTGTGTCTTCTGTTTAAAGCATTGTTAAAATGTCATATTTGAGGCAAACATGATAGCCCAGAGAAAGTAGCTAGTTTTATTTGAAAAACACTGCGTTTCCAATTATTTGAAAAACACTGCGTTTCCAAATACTATGAACTATGCATCCCTGTTTCATGACAGGAGGCCATGGCGCTGCATAAATAAGTGTCCCACTGTCAGAAAGAAAAGGCTAGAAGTAGGAAACCGTGGATGAGTTAAGTCTCCTGTGGTGAGCTGTCAATCAAAGCAACAACAGGTCAAATTACCTTCAGCACTTTGACAGCTCGGGAGGGGAACTGTGAAGGGGGAGGGGAGCTAATCTAAAGAACTACAGCTCAGGCATGACAGAAGAGTGCAAATTAAGATCTCTGTAAAGAAGCAGTAAAAAACACTTAGTCTTTTCTGTGTTTGTCTCCGTTTTTTAATTAGTCTGTGAACAGCAGGATATCTTAGTTGAAATTTACTGACTGAAAGACACCAGTGTATGTATGTAAAATCAATGCAGTCACAGTCGTTTTTGAACAAAGAAGCCTGCGTGATGTAATGTGTTAAGGACAAACACTGCATTCTGGGATAGCTGGAGGATTAGAAAAATTTGGAAGTCTCCTCAAGATGCTAGACCGCATGTGGCCAGACTCTGAAATTACATATAAAAATATTTAAAAACCTGTAAAGAGTCCCACAGTGATGTTAAAATATTGGAATCATCTAAACATGAAATAAACATGTTTTTTGAGTCTGTGGCTGCGGTTCCCCTTTAAAGTAGTGCAGGGGAAAAGTAGGGTAAGGTAGATGGACAGGAAGTGGAGAAAGGGAAATGTAAGGGTGAGTGGAAGTGAAGGGGGTAGCCAAGTAGTTTTGGAACCGGAGCAGACACTTGTTTCCAGAAGGAAGTTCTTTAGAGTGAGTTTACAACTCTTAAGGTGTGATATTGCTCTCATGTTTTCAGGTAAGGCATTCCAGAGTTTTGTGACAGTTTAAGAGTATAAACACTGTCTAGCTTTTTCAGTCTGTATAGGGTTTACACATTGCTTATCTTTGGATCGGAGAGCCCTGGTAAGTATGTAGGTTTGGTGGATTGGATTTGGAGCAGGACAGTTTTCTGGCTGATTTATAACTGTGTGGGCCATAACTAGTTGCAGGTAGTTTAGGAGATGTGGGAATTCAAGCCACTTGAGGACACTGAGGGCAGTGGTGTTTGCAATGAGGTGTACCTGTAGCAAATTCAGCGTTTTTTATTATAGCAGGACTCGTTTATTTTTAGGGTAATCTGAATATTGGGCAGAATGACAGCCCTGTAAAGTAGAGAGGGGAGCAGGTAGGTAGTGGCCAGTGTACAAAGCTTTTGTGGCAATAGAGCATCCCTAGTTTGCATTTTTTTTTATTGCATTGTGGATATGTAGGTCAAAGGAAAGTTTGTCTATGGTCACACCTAATAGTTGGGTTTGAGTGACCATTTCAATTTGAGTGTTTAGTGAAAACGTCTTTAAGTTGGTTGAGAGTGACTTGGGTGTAAAAAGGAGCTTGGTTTTATTGGGGTTCAGCAGGCGCTGTGCATTGTTTAGCCTGGTTTCCATGGAGGAGAAGGCAGTTTGAGTGAGTTGCTGAAGAAGTGTTATGTATTTGGAGGAGGAGATGAAGCTAGAATTGCTGGCTTATTGGATTAGGGAGCTTTGGTGGAAAGCAGTGTGAAGGCTATTTATGAAGGTGTTTAAAAGGAGGGGTCCAAGAGTGGAGCCCTGAGGAACTCCTGTGTTGTTCAGTATATAGTGGGGAGACTGCCATTTTACACATTGCTGTCTGTCTGCTAAGTAGCTGTTGAACCATTGTAGAGTTGATAGGGAAAGACCAAGAGATGAGAGTTTTTGTAATAGTATTGGGTGTGAAACTGTGTCAAAAGGCTTTAGATCAAAAAGCGTCACTGAGGTTAATAGTCCATCATTTGTAGTTTTGTTGACTGTATCCGTAAAGGAGATTAGTGCAGTTATTGTGCTGTGTGATGGTTTTAAGCCATGTTGGGTGGGTGTAACTAATTTGTTTTGAAGAATATGGCCAAGTAGTGGTTTGTGTATACATTTTTTTAACAGTTTGAAAAGGGGAACTAGGATAACAATAGGACGGTAGTTAGGTATGTCACTACATTTTCATCCTTTGTGTAAGGGGGTTATTATCCCCCCCCCAAAGGGTGGGGGATGTATGATTCTGTGGTGGATCACTTCATAAGAATGCTGACAGGATATGTAATAACATTTGCGGCAAGTTTTAAGTATTCGGAGGGGAGGTTGTCAGAGGTAGGAGAACAGGGTTTTCTCTTCAGAAGTAATTTATATATGTAATAAGTGGGTACTGGTTGTAGAGAGAGAAGAGGAAGATGCTAGTCAGTTGTATACACTGTGACGCCCGTGCACTGGCCCAGCAATCAAGGTCCCTCAATCCTCACCACTAACACCACTGGGAAGGATAACAAATACACACACAATAAAGAGCAATTTCCCATAAGAGCACACAGCGATCACAGTCAGTCTGGGGTTGGTTTCTCCCTCTCTCTCCAGATCCCCAATAAGACTCCCCACTGGCACAGCTATAGGGTCCATATCTCAGCCTAGTGGTCAAGCTAAAACCTCCAGCAAACCCTCTCTGTTCAACCAGTGTTTTGTGGCCCTGCCCAAGTAGCTGACACACACTTTGAGATATGAGTTATATGCAAACACTCTTGGCGAAGGCTGGCACAGGTTCTCCAGCTATGCCCCTTCTACACAGACTATACAGTAGTACCACTTGCCACCAACCACTAATATCAGCTACTAATAAGGCCCTTATCAAATGGTGTCCAATTATTACTGTGCAAAGGCTTATTTGGAGTGGCATGGACAGTATCACTATATAGATGCAATGTACTCTAGAGCTTAAATTATCTCTACATAAAACAGCCACAGTTGAAAGGTTTAAAATATATAATAAATATTAAGAACACAAGACAATACTTCTTACTACAGAGTGCTAGTCAAGAGTTCAGAGATCACAGAGAAATGCTTAAAGTAATACAGAAGAAAAGTTCTGACATCAATACAGAAAACAGCTAGACTAGACTTCTTATTTCCTATCTATATCTAAGAGCAAACACAGTTCTAAACTAAACTTACATATCGAGCAAGGCGGTGCTGGTGATGATGTTAGTTCTGAAAACAAATGCAAAATGATCTGATTCTCTTTCTCTCTGTCCTTAAATTGATAACACAGTGCCATGGACTCATTTCAGTTTATATCATTATTCTCCGTTTCCCAGGCTAACAGAAACTCAGAGTGTAACAGCCCTTTTGATCTTGCAGCTGGTCAGGAAGCTAGAGGAATAAAAGACATTATACATGTAAATTCTAGCCATTAACTCTGGTCTCAAAACCATAGGAAGAATTTCTTCATTCAGACATCTCAGCTCAGAGCTTATCAGCTTTCCTCCAGTAGAGTGCAATGTGGTTACATTTGTGAAGTTCAACATTTACCATAATGTTCTTACATTTAAGAGAACAAGAATGTGACACATTAATATTTACAAATGACAGAATTATTTAAAAAATTCTATCTAGCTAGGCTGGCAGCCTTAACATATCTTCACAGACATATCTTGTGGGGGTAGGAAGAAGATGGAGAGTATTTGGTAGTTTCAGAAGGGCTGAGGTTGTGCATGGAGTGAGGATATATGGGTTTATTGGGATGATTGACTAATTTGAGTATGCTGTCTGTAAAATCGGTATTAAATGCATCTGCTGTTTGGGATGAGGATTTATCGGTGGCTGGAAGTGATTTTTCTTTGGATACCAGGGGTGTGGGATAAAGAAATGGTGTGCCAAAATTTGTTAGGGTTGTTTTTGTTGTAGGATAATTGTTGAGAGAAATACTGCTTCTTATCAATGTTAGACAGTTTTTTTTTTTGCTTGGTTGCATAGCTGTCTGTATTTTTGGAGATTTGTGCCTTTTTTTGGTCCTTTGCCGTTCCTGCCAGGCTTTATCTCTTGTTGCTAGAAAGTTTTTGGTTGATTGGTTAGCCAGTGTGCATGGTTGTCTTTTTATTCTTTTTGTACAGAGTTGGGCTAGATTGTTGAGGGTATCCAGAAATAGTTTGTTGAAATGGTTGATGGCATCATGTAAGGGTAGGTAGGGTTTTTAGTATGGACCAGTTTAATGATTTTCGTATTAAATTAAAGAGGTGTTGGTTAATGTTACATAAGTCATGGGAGGTTTTACAGTTGTGGATTTTGGAAGTAAGGGTCATGGTTGTGTAAGTATAGGTGGGAAGGTGGTCACTTAAAATATCTGGAAGGGTTCCTGAGCTGGAGTATCTCTGGGGATCTAAACCAGGATCCAATCCACAATAGATCCTGGGTTTCTATTTTTCTGAATCCTTGGTGGAGAGATGAGTTGTGTAAATCCATAAAGGTTTATGCTACTTGCTGGGTAGTCTGAGTTTGTTTTGCCAATTAATATTAGTGTCCCCCATGATGATTGTTTCATTGGATTTATTTTGTGAGATCCAGGATAGGATGTCTTGTAATATAGGAATGTTGTTCCCATGTGGAATATACAGGACTGCGATGCATAATTGTTTTGTGATAGTGATTTTTAATGAGGCTGTAAGAATTTTAGCAGTAGAGATAGTGGGAGTGTGTGTAGTAAAGTAATTGTGTAGTAAAGTAAGTGAGTTGTGATAGATTAAGGCTACTCCTCCCGCTTTTTCATGAGTTCAGTCTTCTCTTATGTTGTAACCTGGTGGGAGCAATTCAGTATCTTTGTGTGGCTTAAACCATGTTTCAGTGACTGCAAGTATGTCGGGGAGTATTGAGATAGCCATGCTATGTCAAACTGGTTTTGTTGCAAATACTGCATAGATTAAGAGTAACTAGAAATAAAATGTTTAGGGGAAGAAGTTTTGAAAGAGTTGGAAATAGAAGTGGGACCTGGGTTTGGATGGATCCCCTGCATTGGGCTAAATTGGAGTATAGTCCAAAATGGTGGTTGTGGAGGGTAGATTTTTTAAAAGCTTTAGTTTTGAAGAGAGCAGTGGTTTAGGTTTAAGGGAGTCTTGTTGAATTTTGTGTTTAGTAAATAATAGTATGCTAGATTCATACAGGCTGGATGATATGTTAGAGAAACTATCTGTTTGCTTTCCTAGGACTATATTGATTGCGGTAGATTTTTCTATTATAAAAAAGATTTTGGGTTTGGGTGATGTACATGTAAGAAGACTGGGAGAGAGAGAGGGGGTAAGGGCAATGATGGGGAGTATTGTTGGTTAAGTGTAAATCATGAATTAAATAAAGTGGTTTAAGAATATGGGGTGTGTAGTGTGAGAGAGGTTGTATGGGGGATGTGAGGAACTATGAATACTGTTGCTGAAGATAAGCTTATAGTGTGGATAGTTAAAAGGTGGGTGTGGTATTAGTGGGTGCTTGGATGCAATGTTGAAGGGAAAGGAGCTTAGGCAAGTATAAATGTAATTGGCTCTGGGTTGGGTGGGAATGGGGTAAGGTAGAGGAGCAGAGAGAGCCCGGGCGAAGCAAAGTTGAATGGAGTGGTCCAAACCTGGTCAAGTAATGTGATAAAAACAATCAGGTATGTTACAAAGAAGGTTGTGAAGAAAGAACTACATGGAATACTCCTGAGAATTACAAGCTTTGACCAAGAAGGTTAATTGTATGTGATTAATTTCTTAACCAGATAAGTGAACTGGTACTCATGGACCATTTTTAGCCATGACACAAGTCCCCAAGGACAAGGGTAAATGCAATATTTACATGAACTTTAGAGTAGTCAGTTAAGCAGCTTGATTTTGAGAGGTTGTGAAAACCTAGTATCCAGGGAAGCCCCATGCAAACGTGGGGGACATTCATACTCCACACTGACGATGACTGGAAATTGGGGTCGAACTCCAGACCGTGAATCTATTAGGGAGAGATCTTAACAACTGAACCATTGTGCAACCTCAGATTAAGCTTTCATCAGTCATACACAATCATGTAGGAGTTCTATTTCTGTTATCTAACATTTTGGCGGGTTTCTCTGGCTGACTTAATCCTTCTCATCAGCCAGAATTATTTATTTTTTTTAAATCAGAAAGGTCAGTACTTAGTGATAGACGCATACTTGATGATAAGCGTGTAAGAACGCTCATCCCCTGCACTTTTCAGTGTTGTTTTTTTCTCTCTCTCTTCTGTTTTTCTACTCGCACAGTTCATGCCAAAAGTTCCTGAATTTTACCACCCTTTTTAAATTCTTTATGCAGTTAAACTATGTTTAAAGTTACACTAGCCTTGAGATTTCATTTGGTATTATTTATTTTTTTATTTTATTTTACATTTGTTTACCTGGGAGGTCCGACTGGACAGAGCTGTCCGTTTTCAGCGTGGCCCGGGGAGAAA